>NC_041389.1:612982764-612989888 GCF_002162155.2 Triticum dicoccoides
CCCCCCTTGCCTTGGTGACCTGCCGGGTCCGCTCGGGCTGTGCCCTGCACCCGGCGCCCGCTAACACTGAACCCACTATGGCCCCCTTGGCCCAATGACATGTGGGGCCCAACCCTAGAACTATAAAAAAAAAGATTAAAAAAAGAATTAAAAAGAATAAATAATAAAATAATAAAATATTAATTAATTAAGGAATTAATTAACTTAAATAATCTTAGTTAGGTTGACCTTATTACTAATGAAACTAATTAACATGTTCAATTAGTCTTAGTGAATGACAATAGGACCCACGCGTCAGTTTGACCCAGTCAATTTACTGGTTGACTGCTGATGTCGTGTTGACATCATGCTGACGTCAGAAATGTATTTTAGTATTAAATTAATTCCGTTAATTCTAGAAAATGATTTAAAAACTTTAAAAATTAATATAAAATAAACCGTAGCTCGGATGAAAAAACTTTGTACATGAAAGTTGCTCAGAACGACGAGACGAATCCGGATACGCAGCCCGTTCGTCCGCCACACATCCCTAGCATAGCAAACATGGAACTTTCCCCCTCCGGTGCGTCTGTCCGAAAATGCGAAACACCGGGAATACTTTCCCGGATGTCCCCCCCCTCGCTGGTATCACCTACCACTACGTTAGGTCACCCTAGCACCGCATATTGTCCCGTGTTGCTTTCTGTTACATTTGATTGCTCTGTTATTTATTGTGTTCCCCCTCCGTTACTTCTTTCTGGTAGACTCTAAGACCGGTGCCGATGTCCGTGTGTTCGACTACGCCGAAGATGACCCCTCCTTCTTGCCAGAGCAACCAACCAAGCCCCCTCCCCCTTGATCACCAGATATCGCCTATTCTTCTCTATACTGCTTGCATTAGAGTAGTGTAGCATGTTACTTTTCGGTTACTACTATTCTGTTGCATAGCTTGTCATTGTTGCTACAATCATTGATACCTTACCCGGAATCCTAAATGCTTAGTCTAGGATGCTAGTTTATCATCATTGGCCCTACATTCTTGTCAGTCTGCCTTGCTATACTATTGGGTCATGATCACTCGGGAGGTGATCACGGGTATATATTATACATATATACATACTATATAGATGGTGACTAAAGTCGGGTCGGCTCGTTGAGTGCCCGCGAGTGATTGACGGATTGGGGGCTGAAAGGACCTTTGCCCCGACGGCCCTCTGTGTGGATCTTTGTGGCGGAGCGACAGGGCAGGTTGAGACCACCTAGGCGAGAGGTGGGCCTGGCCCTGGTCGGCGTTCGCGGTTGCTTCATAATAACACGCTTAACAAGATCTTGGTATTTGATCTGAGTCTGGCCATTGGCCTATACGCACTAACCAACTACGCGGGAAAGATATGGGCACTCGACGTCGTGGTATCAGCCGAAGCCTTCTTGACATCAGCGACGGAGCGGCGCGCGCCGGATTGGACTGGAACGCCTGCTCTTGTATAGGGAGGCTAGGTATGCTTCCGGCCGCCCTCGCAACATGCAGGTGTGCAATGGGCGATGGGCCCAGACCCCTACATGCATTGGATCTAGACCGGCGTGCTGACCTCTCTGTTGTGCCTAGGTGGGGCTGCGACGTGTTGATCTTCCGAGGCTGAGCATGACCCAGGAAAGTGTGTCCGGCCAAATGGGATCGAGCGTTTTGGGTTATGTGGTGCACCCCTACAGGGAAGTTTATCTATTCGAATAGCCGTGTCCCTCGATAAAAGGACGACCCGGAGTTGTACCTTGACCTTATGACAACTAGAACCGGATACTTAATAAAACACACCCAGACAAGTTCCACAGACAACCCGGTGATCACTTTTCCACAGGGCGATGAGGGGAGGATCGCCGGGTAGGATTATGCTATGCGATGCTACTTGGAGGACTTCAATCTACTCTCTTCTACATGCTGCAAGACGGAGGCTGCCAGAAGCGTAGTCTTCGATAGGACTAGCTATCCCCCTCTTATTCTGCCATTTTGCAGTTCAGTCCACTGATATGGCCTCCTTACACATATACCCATGCATATGTAGTGTAGCTTCTTTCTTGCGAGTACTTTGGATGAGTACTCATGGTTGCTTTGCTCCCTCTTTTCCCTGTTTTCCTCTTTTCTCGGTTGCCGCAACCAGACGTTGGAGCCCAGGAGCCAGACGCCACCGTCGATGACGACTACTACACTAGAGGTGCCTACTACTACATGCAGGCCGCTGACGACGACTAGGAGTAGTTAGGAGGATCCCAGGCAGGAGGCTTGCGCCTCTTTCGATCTGTATCCCAGTTTATGCTAGCCATCTTATAGCAACTTGTTTAACTTATGTCTGTACTCAGATATTGTTGCTTCCGCTGACTCGTCTATGATCGAGCACTTGTATTCGAGCCCTCGAGGCCCCTGGCTTGTATTGTGATGCTTGTATGACTTATTTATGTTTTTAGAGTTGTGTTGTGATATCTTCCCGTGAGTCCCTTATCTTGATCGTACACGTTTGCATGCATGATTAGTGTACGATTGAATCGGGGGCGTCACAAGTTGGTATCCGAGCCGACTGCCTGTAGGAATCCCCCTTCCACACTCATTGGCCAAAGTCGAGTCTAGTCATTGCAAAACTTTTACTAACATGGTTGTCTGTCTTACAGACTCACGTCGCCATTGGGTGGTATTAGGATCTTTTTACTCCTCGATCTTTACTCTGGGACTCTAATCTGTCCCCTATTCGGGTTAAATGAATTTACTAAAATCTAACTTTAGGATCTCGTTACTACTTCCTCCCGGAGAACCCCTCACTCCAGATGATTGCTCTGTGAACCAAAAGAATTCAAAGATACTCTCCGATATTCTCTCGAGACCTTGTGCATGTCGCGTTTGCAATTCCCTACCACCAAAACATCCCTATGGATAAGTACATACACTTGTCGTTCTTACTTTTATTCCTAGTTGATCTTGTTATTACAAGATACCTTGAAATCCTTTCTATTGTTCCGAGAATATTTTGTGCCTACTGCCTTGCAGTTCCTTGCCACCTGAATACCCCTATGGTTAATTTCTCGCCCTTATCGAGTATCCGTTCATCCCCAGTTGTTCATGTGTTTCACATTGGTCTTTGAAATACTATTTGATCCTCCAAAAATCCTTAGTAGCTTATTGCTCCGCAATACTTGTCTGCTTGCATTATGGATGCTTTCCATATGTCTGGCAATATTCGTTAGTATCCTTAGGCACCGTCATTTTGATCCTATTGATTCAACATGAGTGCGAATGCATGCAATCATCAGTTGATCCTTTTAAATTATCTTTCCGGCTCAGACGTCATTTTAAACATGAGCTGGATCTCGACCAATCAAATTGCCATCGATTGTACCCCTGAGGCTATTCAACTTATCCATCCTTAATCAGAGCATTGCTTCTGATCCCTTGTCATGGAATTCATAATTCCTTTGCATTTGAGCTTTGAGTTAGTCAGTTGTTTCTATAATCCGATGCACTTGCATTCCTGCTTCCTTTGATAGGGTACCGATACTCACAACAGCTACGTTGTAGACCACCAGACCTCTTGTTGGATTATTATCCGGCAGTGTCCCCCATATTCAATAACTCTGTGAGTCTTTTCTCGGATACATAATGCCTTTGGTAAATTGTATCCTCTCCTTTGTCAAACATGCTATGCTTTCGAGCTTGTGTTATTTACCCCTAAAGTTGTGGTATATGGTCTAAGAAGCCCCGATGGGTTGAACCTATGCCTTCCTTAATCTGTGTGAACTCGAAAGTTTTCACAGGTCATACTCCTCTGATAATTCACCAGGTAGGTTTTGACATTGAAATCATTTTTATCTAGAGAAGTGAATGAAAGGTTGTGCATTGAAGAAGTGGGAGTCGACCTTGAACTTTGTGTTCATGCCCATGGACATGATGTAGATCATATCATTAAAGCTTCTCTTAAATTAATTATTCCCTTGGTATAAGTTCTTATATCTAGGCTTTGGCCTTTTGCAATCGTGGTTCCAACCATGATCTCCTTGAAATACCATTTATCGTGCAAGTTTAAGCACTTATCTTCTTTAGAGCAATACCCCAGTCCAAGCTCTACTTTGGACTGTCGTCGAGTATTACCCCCTAGTATCTCGAGATTATCTTGGAACTGCATAACTCCTTATGAGTTCTTCGTCAAGTACTACATTCTCACTGATTACAATTTTTCATGGGCTCTGAGTTATTAAACACTCAAAGACATCGATAACTGAACCAAGTTCGCACTACGGTTGAACAACTCTTAGTAATCTTCTTTAAGTACGAATTTGTACCCGATCACGTCATTCCTAGCCTTATTGGCTATATCATTATTGTGCAACTTTTTAACTGTGCTATCTGGCCCTTGTTTTTGAAGCACAATTTTCGATGATGAGCTAAGCTTACGTCGACTCTCCTCGTCATATCATTTCGCCTTGAACAACAAGCTTGATTCCGAGTTTGTGTCGTATCAGTGGTTTTAATAACTTTTCGGTCCATCCTTTCTTTTTCTTGAAGTCGTCGATGAGCGATTATATCTTCATGAAACCTCTCGACAAATGTGTCATGATCATCATCAACATTTTGAGCTCTTCCAGGGTATCAAGAATTCATGATGAGAAATACCATCCTTTCCCTCGATGATTTGTCTTATCATCGACCACTTTATTGCTTCCATTCAACACAAACTTGTCCGTGTTTTGTGTTATACCTTGAGTTCCTTGCTATCCAGCATTAGTTCTTCTTTACCTTGGAGTATTACCATCTTTTATGTCAAGGATGTTGTGAGGACTGCTCCACCTCTTAAGGAATTCTTGGTATTGTGATACTTCTCACCCTCACCATTCTTTCTTGGTCCCCATGTTGATTCTAACCGGGATACCAACACGTGAACCATGCTGCCTGGATTCTGTACTTCTAGCAACCCTATTGCTTTGAAGTTAATGGTCGACATTTCATTCTTAGACCATTGGTTATCGAATCACCAATCTAAAATCGATCCTGCTACCTAAGCCCATATTTTGGGTGCACTTTTCAACCAGTGTTTAATGTTGTATGTTTTCCTCGAGCATACATCATCATACCATTTGATCTGAAAAATGTTATCTCCTTGTTTACATAACTGTGGAAATCCATCTTTTTGGAAATCTCAATGAGTTGATGCTAAGTCCATCAGCCACCTTCTCATCCCCTCCTTGGTTTAATGATGAACTATTGCTTCAGGAACCCGCTCCCATAGTTCATTTCCCAAGAATCTTGCAATGTCATTTCGTCGATTTGTGTTGCACCTTTTCTTCTCAGACACGAGTCTGAGGTATCATGACACCAATCGGATCTGAATCTCGGTCAGATATGATGGTTGGGACAACTTTCCAGGAGTTATGATGTTGGTCCTTTGATGACCCGGTAATATGATGTCATGCCTAGCACCCCTGGCTGGAGGACCCATCCTTATAATTTCTTTTGCAAGGATAACCATTCTTCCTGGACGAAATTGTAAGACTTAATTTATAAGTTGCTCCTGATGGATCATTTGTGTATCCAAAGTCTGGCCCTTGATTGAAAACCCATATCATTGCTACCTCGAAGCATGACTATGATAATCCGCTCTTCAACAAGAACATTGGAGGCGCGATGCTAAATGTTTCTTGGTCAGTTATCCAAACACCGTTGTATGGATAACATCTTGATTAATCCTTGCCTCTTATCTGAATGGTTGGGTACTTGCTCTCCTACCCGGTATGCCATGTTCTGCTTGTACATGGGAAGGATATACTCCTAATAATTGTGTTTAAACACATTTTCCTTTCCATTGTTCTGTTTAATCTGATAATCGTATTTTCCTTTCCATTGGTTGGTTTAACATTTCTTGTGATCTATATGATCTAAGAAGTAATATTCTCCTGCTTATGTAAACACCTCGGTGTACAATTCTGTCAGCAAGACCCTGTTACTATTGTTGATGGCATTCCGGTAACCACCGATGGACGAGAACTTTGCCTATTGGTCCGCCTCATTTCAATGAGCAGGAAAATGGTTCTCTTCGTCCCTCGCCATTGGTACCGATGTTGTTGTCGACATAATTGACAGACTACCCTCTGACATGCCTTGCTTACATGATCGTGTAAGACGTCATCGCCTTCCTACTCTTAACCCACATGGTGGGCCCATAACCCACAGATCCACAGGATCGAAAGTTGACTCTCCTGTACACCCTGTTGTCAAAGTTATTCCTCGAGCTTGACTTCGTATGTAATTCACGGGCCACCTGCCTATTGATCTATTCTGGTATAAGACGCATTACTTATTCCCGATTGCTTTGAGCCCCTCTCACGCCCTGTTTCAGGCATCGAACGGTTGCCTGCTCGCTCGAAACTTCCTATGAAACCTCATTACTTTGCTCTCGATATTTTCTTAAGTATCAATTCGAGAGTTACTTTCCGCCACCTTCCCCGATGTTATCTACCAGATAAGCAACCTTGTAGAGGTCCGTCCTTTCGAAGCTACCCCGGATCCTTTTCGGAAGTATGATGAAGATCCCGAAGAAAGGATGCTTACTACATCATGATGACCTGAAGAAAAGAAATGAAGACCCCAATGTATTGGATCGGCCTCTTCGAGAAGAGCAAGCCAGAATGAGAAGTCCCACTAGATTCGTTACCAAACCTTCCCCCCTTTTCACTACCTCTTAAATCTCGGGACGAGATTTCTTGTAGTGGAGGAGAATTGTGACGCCCGGATAGTTAAGCTACAGTAACCCTCTACTAATGGTGCCACATCACCTCTGTCACTGAAGTTAATCTCGGGTTAATTCGAAACCGCTTCAAAATTCAAATTTAAATTAATGTCAACAATAAAAGTTTTCAAAAGTTGAAACAAAAATGTTCGGTGGGTGCCGAATATTACAAGGGTAAATATAATAAAGCAAACACATTTTTATAAAATGCCTAAATGATTTAAAATGAAATAAAACAAAAAAGAAAATAAATAAAAGAAAGAAAATACAAAAGGGAAAAACAAACAGAAAACAAAAAAAAAGAGAAAAACCCCCCACTGGGCTCCGGTCCAGCAGGCCACAGCCCTACTAGGCCAACCCACCGGCCTAGCCGGCCACTCC
>NC_041389.1:612990171-612991541 GCF_002162155.2 Triticum dicoccoides
CCCCGACTCCCTCTGGATCGAGGCAATGACCCCCGCTCCCTCTCGTTCTCCATCGTCGCCGAGCACCCCGCGCCCGATCCCTTGCCGCGTCGGAGCCCCACCTCGTCTGCGCGACCGCGCCTGAGGAACCGTCGCCTGCCGCCGTCCCCAGCGCCGTCGTGGACCACCGCCGTCCCCAGCACCGTCATCGACCACCGCCGCCGCACGAGGACCCGAAGCCGCCTGACGCTGCCCCGTCGTCGCCTCGTCCCCGTCCTCCACCACAACGATCACCCTCAAGCCTCGCCGCCCCCTGGTCTCTACTCGAACGTGAGGCCCGCCTCCCCTCTCTTCCCTCTATGTCCGGCGCCGCCTCCCGTTCGTCCCCCCGCGCTAGCATGAGCGCGCCCACGCCATGGCCCCGCACGGCCGCGCACGGTCGCGCCCCCTCACGCACGTCCCCGCTGCCTCTCGCCGTTTGCCCGCGCCGCCGCGCGCCTCCCCTTCGCTCCCAGCCTCGGCGCCATCCCGACGTGGCCTCACCGCTGCCGCCTCAGGCGACCGGCCTCGCCGTCGCCAGTGGCCCCCCCTTGCCTTGGCGACCTGTCGGGTCCGCCGCCCCGCGCCCCCCTGGGCAAGTGCCCGCTCGGGCTGTGCCCTGCGCCCGGCGCCCGCTAACACCCAACCCACTATGGCCCCTTGGCCCAATGACATGTGGGGCCCAGCCCTAGAACGATAAAAAAAGAGAGATTAAAAAAAGAATAAATAAATAAATAATAAAATATTAATTAATTAAGGAATTAATTAACTTAAATAATCTTAGTTAGGTTGACCTAATTACTAATGAAACTAATTAACATGTTCAATTAGTCTTAGTGAATGACAGTAGGACCCACGCGTCAGTTTGACCCACTCAACTGACTAGTTGACTGCTGATGTTGTGCTGACATCATGCTGATGTCAGAAATGTATTTTAGTATTAAATTAATTCCGTTAATTCTAGAAAATGATTTAAAACTTTAAAAATTAATATAAAATAAACCGTAGCTCGGATGAAAAAACTTTGTACATGAAAGTTGCTCAGAACGACGAGACGAATCGGGATACGCAGCCCGTTCGTCCGCCACACATCCCTAGCATAGCAAACATGGAACTTTCCCCCTCCGTTCCGTCTGTCCGAAAACGCGAAACACCGGGAATACTTTCCCGGATGTCCCCCCCCCCCTCGCCGGTATCACCTACCACTACGTTAGGTCACCCGTAGCACCGCATATTGCCGCGTCTTGCTTTGTGTTACATTTGATTGCTCTGTTATTTATTGTGTTCCCCCTCCGTTACTTCTTTCCGGTAGACTCTGAGACTGGTGCCGATGTCCGTGTGTTCGACTACAC
>NC_041389.1:612992096-613022748 GCF_002162155.2 Triticum dicoccoides
AGTTGCTCAGAACGACGAGACGAATCGGGATACGCAGCCCGTTCGTCCGCCACACATCCCTAGCATAGCAAACATGGAACTTTCCCCCTCCGTTCCGTCTGTCCGAAAACGCGAAACACCGGGAATACTTTCCCGGATGTCCCCCCCCCCTCGCCGGTATCACCTACCACTACGTTAGGTCACCCGTAGCACCGCATATTGCCGCGTCTTGCTTTGTGTTACATTTGATTGCTCTGTTATTTATTGTGTTCCCCCTCCGTTACTTCTTTCCGGTAGACTCTGAGACTGGTGCCGATGTCCGTGTGTTCGACTACACCGAAGATGACCCCTCCTTCTTGCCAGAGCAACCAGGCAAGCCCCCCCCCCTTGATCACCAGATATCGCCTATTCTTCTCTATACTGCTTGCATTAGAGTAGTGTAGCATGTTACTGTTCGGTTACTACTATTCTGTTGCATAGCATGTCATTGTTGCTACAGTCATTGATACCTTACCCGCAATCCTAAATGCTTAGTATAGGATGCTAGTTTATCATCATTGGCCCTACATTCTTGTCAGTCTGCCTTGCTATACTATTGGGCCGTGATCACTCGGGAGGTGATCACGGGTATATATTATACATATATACATACTATATAGATGCTGTCTAAAGTCGGGTCGGCTCGTTGAGTGCCCGCGAGTGATTCACGGATTGGGGGCTGAAAGGACCTTTGCCCCGACGGCCCTCTGTGTGGATCTTTGTAGCGGAGCGACAGGGCAGGTTGAGACCACCTAGGCGAGAGGTGGGCCTGGCCCTGGTCGGCGTTCGCGGTTGCTTCATAATAACACGCTTAACGAGATCTTGGTATTTGATCTGAGTCTGGCCATTGGCCTATACGCACTAACCAACTACGCGGGAAAGATATGGGCACTCGACGTCGTGGTATCAGCCGAAGCCTTCTTGACGTCAGCGACTGAGCGGCGCGTGCCGGATTGGACTGGAACGCCTACTCTTGTATTAGGGAGGCTAGGTCTGCTTCCGGCTACCCTCGCAACGTGCAGGTGTGCAATGGGCGATGGGCCCAGACCCCTGCGCGCATAGGATTTAGACCGGCGTGCTGATCTCTCTGTTGTGCCTAGGTGGGGCTGCGACGTGTTGATCTTCCGAGGCCGGGCATGACCCAGGAAAGTGTGTCCGGTCAAATGGGATCGAGCGTTTTGGGTTATGTGGTGCACCCCTGCAGGGAAGTTTATCTATTCGAATAGCCGTGTCCCTCGGTAAAAGGACGACCCGGAGTTGTACCTTGAACTTATGACAACCAGAACCGGATACTTAATAAAACACACCCAGAAAAGTTCCACAGACAACCCAGTGATCACTTTTCCATAGGGCAACGAGGGGAGGATCGTCGGGTAGGATTATGCTATGCGATGCTACTTGGAGGACTTCAATTTACTCTCTTCTACATGCTGCAAGACGGAGGTTGCCAGAAGCATAGTCTTCAATAGGACTAGCTATCCCCCTCTTATTCTGGCATTCTGCAGTTTAGTCCACTGATATGGCCTCCTTACACATATGCCCATGCATATGTAGTGTAGCTTCTTGCTTGCGAGTACTTTGGATGAGTACTCACGGTTGCTTTGCTCCCTCTTTTCCCCGTTTTCCTCTTTTCTCGGATGTCGCAACTAGACGTTGGAGCCCAGGAGCCAGACACCACTGTCGACGACGACTACTACACTGGAGGTGCCTACTACTACGTGCAGGCCGCTGACGACAACTAGGAGTAGTTAGGAGGAACCCAGGCAGGAGGCCTGCGCCTCTTTCGATATGTATCCCAGTTTGTCATAGCCAAAATTGTTTAACTTATGTATGTACTCGGATATTGTTACTTCCGCTGACTCGTCTATGATCGAGCACTTATATTCGAGCCCTCGAGGCCCCTGGCTTGTATTATGATGCTTGTATGACTTATTTATGTTTTTAGAGTTGTGTTGTGATATCTTCCCGTGAGTCCCTGATCTTGATCGTACATGTTTGCATGCATGATTAGTGTACGATTGAATCGGGGGCGTCACAACACCCACGAGCATGCAACCTCAGCAAGGTATGAACATCAACACCCCACCTACCCAAATAGCTTCGGGTGTCGGGTTGGGTGATAGCGGACGGGGTAAGGAGGAGGCTCCATTAGTCGCTGATGACGTCGCCATGGATGAGGATGAGGACGACGGTGGCGCTGAACAGTATGTCTATACTAGCGCCTCCTCAGGGTTTGAGCGTCATGAGTCGGTACCTGAATTGCCGTCTCAAAGTATTATGGAAGACCTTCCGGTAGTAAAGAAGTCTAGGAAGAGAGGGAGGAAAGATAAAAAAGTTGATTCTATGATCCAGCCGCCTCAGCAGTCTCGGCTTCAGGACCGTATAGATATCCCCGATGCGGATAAATGACATATCCCCGGTAAACCAATCCTACCTGCAACAGCGCTACAGGCCAGATTCGGTGATCTAAGGAGACTTCATGACGATGTGCTGCGGGTAGAGAAAGGCCTCATCGCCTCGACAGATCCAGGATACCCACTCTACGTGGTTAACATTCCGCGACAAATGTCGTACGTCGACAGCTTCCCCGCGGATAAGTTCTTCCTCCGATTCGATTACATATTCGACATGTTTCACGTGAAAAAGCTGGATTTTACGTTTGTCCGCCTTTATGCCTTGCACATGAACTACATCATCGGGTTTGAGCAGATAGCTCATATCTGTGTCGCTGACCCATGCACGAGGCTTCTTGGGAGTTTGCGCAGAGCACCGTGTATACGCGAGGGAATACATCATCAATTTCATGCTCACCAATAAGAACAAGGAGGCGATTCTCGTGCCTTATCATCCCGTGTAAGTCATCCGCGCTGCTATCCTTCCTTCAATTTCAATCATTCATTTGCACGGTGGAGGCTAAGTAATTTGAGGTGTACTTATTTTGCGCAGCGGCGGGCGCGCCGTTCTCATCATCCTATACCCCCGATTCTCCCACGCTCTTTACTTGGACTCGTCGAAGAACATTCACAAAAAGGATTACACCCACATCAAGGATGTTCTCGACAGTGCTATGTTTGACTACCCAGAAAGGGGTGGAGAGGTCAGGGACAAGAAGAGAAGGGGCGGCAGGGTCGCCTTCAGCCATACGACCGACTTTTGCTGCATCCAGCAACCGAACGATTCTCTTAATGATGGATTCTACGTCCTACACCACATGCTGGAGTACAGACGGGATCACCAGAACCTTCGCATGTCACCTAGATCCGGCGATGCCCATATTCTGCAATGGTCAAAGAACGTAGGAGATATCGAGGATCATCGACTTCAAGCCAAGTTCTATCACATCCAGCGCGAACTTGCCCAAATCATCATGAAGGAGGTCGTCGAAAAAACAGGGATGTTCTACGAAGAAGGACAAATGTCGTGGGAAGACGTGCGAACATGGGTAGCCGCTCAGCGTCTCGACCTGAAGCTTTTCACTAGGCTCGAGGACTATCTCCCTGACATTGATGGATGGCACGACATGTTGGAGTGATTGTCGATATATGACAATGTGTCCGTTTAGTCCATACTTTCTGTATGACAAAACTTTGAGTTATGCACGGTGAAACTTTATTTGTGATGTAATTAAACCGTCCTCCTCCTCGACTAGCAAAAATCACTCTAGTTAGGGCATTTTGGGGTACGATGAACTTTGTTATTTATGCTTATGATATGTTGTTTCTATTTTTTCCAAGTCTGTCTCTTTCTGTAGCTCAACTATATATGTTGCATATCATCGACTCATGTTATGATGCAGGTGCATAGATCATCGATGGTGAATAAGTGCTATGCTAGGAGTATATATACGACAAGTGGCCGGAGTGTCAGGCCCAGGTGTACCGGTTTCCAATTTCCGAGCGACAGGCAGTAGTTAGTTTAGGTTCACGCGTATACCATTGTTTAGATGGATGACGATGTATTTGCAAGTAATCGAGATTTGTATCGCTATTTTCGAGATGATAACGAGAGACCACTTTGTGTTGGATGATGATTATAATGATGACATGATTTGATGAGACTAGTTGTATGTATATGCTATGATTACATTTGTATGTGTATGATATGCTAAAGATTATTGTATAAAGCCTATTCAAATACAAAACAAATATTCAAATACAAAACAAATATGAAAAAAAACTAATAAAACTAGTAGTAGCGAGGGGGGGGGGAGTTAGCAGTAGCGTCGCGTTATCAATAGCGCTTCTCTGGCAAAAGCGCTGCAGATAATATCAGTAGCGCTCTTCAGCGAAGCGTGCTGCAGCTATCCATGTATAGCAGTAGCGTGGGACGACAGGCGCTACTGCTACACGTTAGCTGTAGTGCCTTATCACTAGTGCATCCCCCCGCACTACTGATAGGCCTAAAACCCACACTGCTGCTAAGCTTTTCCCTAGTAGTGCTCTCTTGTGTCGCGCAACTTTCGCCAGTACAATACAGCCACCATATACCCTCCTCAAAATAGTCACCATACCTACCTATTATGGCATTCCCATAGCCATTCCGAGATATATTGCCATGCAACTTTTCACCATTCCGTTCATTATGACACGCTTCATCATTGTCATATTGCTTTGCACGATCATGTAGTTGACATCGTATTTGTGGCGAAGCCACAGTTCATAATTTTTTCATACATGTCACTCTTGATTCATTGCACATCCTGGTACACCGCCGGAGGCATTCACATAGAGTCATATTTTGTTCTAAGCATTGAGTTGTAATTCTTGAGTTGTAAGTAAATAAAAGTGTGATGATCTTCATTATTAGAGCATTGTCCCATGTGAGGAATGGATGATGGAGACTATGATTCCCCAACAAGTCAGGATGAGACTCCAGATGAAAAAAAATAGGCCATAAAAAAGAGAATGCCCAAATAAAAAAAGAAAAAGAGAGAAGGGGCAATGTTACTATCCTTTTTCACACTTGTGCTTCAAAGTAGCACCTTGAATCATGATAGAGTCTCCTATTTTGTTACTTTCATATACTAGTGGGAATTTTTATTATAGAACTTGGCTTGTATATTCCAATGATGGGCTTCCTCAAAATGCCGTAGATCTTCGTGAGCAAGCAAGTTGGATGCACACCCACTTAGTTTCTTTTTGAGCCTTCATACACTTATAGCTCTAGTGCATCCGTTGCATGGCAATCCTTACTCACTCACATTGATATCAGTGATGGGCATCTCCATAGCCCGTTGATACGCCTAGTTAATGTGAGAGTATCTTCCTCCTTTTTGTCTTATCCACAACCACTATTCAATTTCACCTATAGTTCTATGTCAATGGCTCACGCTCATGTATTGCATGAAAGTTCAAAAAGTTTGAGAATACTAAAGTATGAAACAATTGTTTGGCTGAAACAGGGGTTGTGCATGATTTCAATATTTTGTGTGATGAAGATAGAGTATAGCCAGACTATATGATTTTGTAGAGATAGATTTATTTGGAAATGTTATTTTGAGAAGACATGATTGCTCTCTTAGTATGCTTGAAGTATTATTGTTTTTATGTCAATATTAAACTTTTGTTTTGAATCTTTCGGATCTGAACATTCATGCCACAATAAAGGAAATTACATGAATAAATATGTTAGGTAGCATTCCACATCAAAAATTATATTTTTATCATTACCTACTCAAGGACGAGCAGGAATTAAGCTTGGGGATGCTTGATACGTCTCTAATGTATCCATTATATTATCTGTTTTGAATGTTTTGTATGCATTAATATGCTATTTTATATTATTTTTGGGACTAACCTATTAACCGAGAGCCCAGTGCCAGTTTCTGTTTTTTTTTTTGCCTATTTTAGAGTATCTTAGAAAAGGAATACCAAACGGAGTCCAAACGGGATGAAACTTTCACGATGAATTTTCTTGGACCAGAAGGAATCCAGAAGACTTGGAGATGAAGTCGGAGACGCAGCGAGGCGGCCACGAGGCAGGACGGCGTGCCCCAGGGGGTTGGGCACGCCCCCTACCTCGTGGGCCCCTTGTAGCTCCCCTGGCCTAGCTCCTTCGCCTATATATACTCTTATAACCTAAAACATCTAGGAGATCCACGAAACCACTTCTCCACCACCGCAACCTTCTGTACCCGTGAGATCCCATCTAGGGGTCCTTTTCCGACGTCCTATCGGAGGGGGATTCGATCACGGAGGGCTTCTTCATCAACACCATTGCCTCTCCGATGATGCATGAGTAGTTTACCATAGACCTTCGGGTCCATAGCTAGTAGCTAGATGGCTTCTTTTCTCTCTTTGATTCTCACTACCATGTTATCCTCAATGTTCTTGAAGATCGATTCGATGTAATATTCTTTTGCAGTGTGTTTGCCGAGATCATATGAATTGTGGATTTATGATCAGATTATCTATAAATATTATCTGGTTCTTATCTGAATTCTTATATGCATGATTTGATATCTTTGCAAGTCTCTTCGAATTATCGGTTTGGTTTGGCCTACTAGATTGATCTTTCTTGCAATGAGAAAAATGCTTAGCTTTGGGTTCAATCTTGCGGTGTCCTTTCCCAGTGACAGTAAGGGCAGCAAGGCACGTATTGTATTGTTGCCATCGAGGATAAAAACATGGGGTTTTCATCATATTGCTTGAGTTAGTTCCTATACATCATGTTATCTTACTTAATGCGTTACTCCGTTCTTTATGAACTTAATACTCTAGATGCATGCTGGATAGCAGTCGATGTGTGGAGTAATAGTAGTAGATGGAGAATCGTTTCGGTCTACTTGACACGGACATGATTCCTATGTTCATGATCATTGCCTTAGATATCGTCATAACTATGCGTTTTCCTATCAATTGCCCGACAGTAATTTGTTCACCGACTGCAATATTTGCTATCTTGATAGAAGCCACTAGTGAAACCTATGCCCTCCAGGTCTATTTTCCATTATACAAGTTCTCTTTTACATCTTACTAGTTTTGATCTACTATTTTGCAATCTTTTACTTTCCGTTATATAAACCAAAAATACCAAAAATATTTACTTTACCGTTTATCGATCTCTATCAGATCTCACTTTTGCATGTGACCGTGAAGGGATTGACAACCCCTTTATCGCGTTGGATGCAAGTTGTTGATTGTTTGTGCGGGTATTCGGTGACTTGTGCGTTGTCTCTTACTGGAATGATACATTGGTTCTCAAACTGAGGGAAATACTTACGCTACTTTGTTGCATCACCCTTTCCTCCTCAAGGGAAAGCCAATGCGAGCTCAAGAGGTAGCAACATGCCATCGAGATCCGTCGCTATCAATGTGTAGGACGAAGCACCGCTCCACCAAAGATGTCGTCCGCTGGTCCCGCAAGGCCGAGTGCACCTTCAAGAATGCCGCCCCCAAGGGGGTAACGACGCATGATTGTCGCCAACATCCGATCAACAGATCTAGGGTTTCGCCCGGAAGGTATTGAGTGGAGTTGGGAGTTTCACCTCGATGATGCCTTTATGAAAGAAACGATGATAAGGGCATCGTCATCACCGGCTCCGGCCATCGACCGAAGACCAGGTTTTCACCCGGATCCGTCCCAAGTAATCCACACGACAACCTGTGCACCGTCTCGACCGCCTTCAAACCGCAGATCTACCCGCCTAGATCCGGCAACCATCCGCAACAGCAGTGCCACCATAGGAGCCCTGGCACACCGGCCACTACTTGAGTGTGCCACCACTGGAGCCTAGGAGGAGGGCTCCCACCCCGCCTCGCCAAGCCGCGAGAGCCGCCAAGATGGATCCCCGTGCGCTCGTCACCGTCTCTGATCCGAATCGATCCGTAGATCACCGTCATAGATCCGCCTTGGACAAGGACTGCACCACGCCATGCCGCCGCGGGAAGCCCCGCCACCATCCAGGGCCGCCGCCCGGGATCCAGACAGAACATCGCCACTGCCATCGGCCATGTTCCGCCGCCGCCGACCGGCCAAGCCGCCGGCCACCGCGACCTCCACCGTGACCTCCGCCGCCATAGCAGACACCTAGCAACGCCTGCAGATGCAAACGGCCGCCACTTCGCATGGGCCAGCGCTGCTCCAGGATCTGCCGCCCACAGATTGGAGGCGCTGCGAGGAAGCGCCCCGCCGCTGTCGTCGGCCGCGCGGGCTTCGCTTGGCGGCTTCCTCCGGCAGCGGCGCGGCATGGAGAAGGGAAAGGAGCGGCTGGAGGTAGGTATCAGGCGTCGCCCCCGAGCCGCCCGGGCGAGAGCGACGCGGGGGTTAGCTGCAGCGGTTGGGGCGAGAAGATACTACAATACAAATGTGAGAACCTATGGGAATAGAAGACATTGGGAATATCGGTGGTACGCCATGTGAAAGTGGCTTAACACAAACACGAGATATTAGATCTGCACGAGAGTGAACTGTTTTTGCACGAGCGTGAACTGTTACAAGGCGTTCTCCTGTTTCTCTTTTGTTTCATTTACGATCCAATGTTACTATGGTTTGTGGCTGCAGCCCCGCCTTTGTGAATTAGATAGATTGTAAGTGTGGTAAACATGGAAAACGTACATCCTTTTTCTCTCCCATATTTCTTTTTGCATATGTCCAGATTTCATAGCTGACACAGAGGATGATTTAAACTCGTGGCTCGTGATATCATTGTATTATTATTAGTTGTTTTTCCTTATGACATGATTTGCTCCGTTCAATTCCTTTTGATGAGACTTTGGTCACACCCTTGGATAGCGAAACCGTGGCGAGCTCATCCACTGCCCCCTCTGCTCCCATCGCCATACGCTGGTAATTCATGCGACGTGTTATCGCGAGCCCTCGGCAGGATGAGCGCCGCCGTACCAGTGATCTAAAAGATCTTGTATTAGTTAATAGAGGGAGCACTGCTCAAAACAGAAATGTGTTGTGTACCAACACACCCCGTCCGTCGAAACAGACACGCTAGAATCCAGTGATTGTTCCCTAAAAAAAGAATCCAGTGATTGCTCCGTAGGCTTCAACGATCATGACATTAGATTCAAAACAAAAACATCTCTTCAGAAAAATAGTCAGGGGTATCGATCACCGATCCGTAATTAATTGATCAAGAGGTTTCTTACTCCACTCCGTGTAATGGGGCCTGCTATTTGCTCCGATTACTATCACATCTAGTGCAGCCCATGCCATTCAGCACATGAAAGAAAAATGCGTACCATCCTTTGTTCTCATGAATGGTGATTTCAGGTCATTGCCCTTTATATACACCACCGCATCTTCATTCAAGCAGATTGCAACCTTCATATTTCCATTTAATCTCAAAAAGGTGTCGGTAGAACTTTATTTTCTTAACAACACAACCTAGTACTCCCTCCTTCCCAAAATATAAGGCGCAGATTGACTTTTCTGGTCTTCGTTGCACAACTTTGACTATAATTTTCACATATTGCATCTCTATAAAATTAATATATGACATATGAAATAAAATTATTTTGTAAGACAAATACAGCTATGCCATTTATACATATTCAATCCATGTACTTTGATATATATTAGTGGTCAAAGTCGTGCATCAAAGACCGTGCAAAGTCAATCGCGCCTTATATTTTGGGAAGGAGGGAGTATATCAGATAGGTGATGGCCACATCTACATATCAATTACAGGATGAGAAGATACAATACAGATGTGGGAACTTATGGGAATAGAAGACATTGGGAATAACGGTGGTACGACATGTGAAGATATGGATTAAGAGAAACACGAGATGTTGGATCTTCACGAGTGAGCCATTACAGGGCGTTCTCCTGTTTCTGTTTTGTTTCATTTACGAGCCAATGTTGCTATGGTTTGTGGCTGCAGCCCCGTGTTTGTGAATTGGATAGATTGTAATTGTGGTAAAAAAAGAAAAAAATGCATCATTTTCATCTCCTATATTTCTTTTTCTTTTTTATCATCTACAGGAAAGGGAAAACAGTTTTTATAGCTGAAACTGAGGAGGACGCGAATTTTTGGGACATGCGGCCACGCGATGCCGCTATCCCGGGTGTCCGTGCGTGAATCGTGATTCCTACTTAATATAGGCTCATTGGCAATACATGTCGCATTAATCATTTGTCCTTCGATACGTCGCGATATACATCACAGGAGCGGGCTGTATTATTCGATAAAGGGTGGATTTTATTGACTCAGAATGAAGCATCAAGAAGATACAAACACAATGAGCGCACACCCGACCTCTGCATAGCTAGAATGCACACAGCCGACACCAACGCACACACACGTAAACACGCCGACAAGTAGCAAAGTCATATAAGACCAAAGCTATGCCTAAGCGAGAAAAAAAAGAAAAGAATCCCAAAGCGATCAAGACAGCGATCGACAAACTACAACAATGACCTTATCCGCACCAACATCTTTTGACACACACTGACGACGAGAAAATTTCTTCAACAGCAACGCCTTCATGAAGGAAACGACACTCAAGTGTCGTCGTCACCTGATCCAACCATCAACGGCCAGATTCTGAGCTTTCACCCTGAAGAACAAGTCCAAGCATATCCGAACAATGCCTTCAACAAGGTAACGATGCAAAAACATCGTCATTGCCAGGTAAAACCATCTCAGTTCAAACCTTGGTTTTCACCACGGAGCTCCATACTGGGGTACTCGAGAAGCACCACCAAATCAAAGTCAATTGTGTTGTCACCATCACTTTTCCACGATCCCAGCAATCACATGCGCTAAAGCAAAATGTCATCTCTGCACACCTATCCCTTTGCGTCAAGTCATCATCCACAGATTGCATCATGCCGTTGAAAACAAGCTGACGGAAGTGAGAGCCGCCAAAAATCATGAAGGAGCGGGCTGTACTGCATTTATGATTTGTAGGAATACATGCAAGTCTGCCAGCCGTTCTGGAGATGGCATAACCCTCTCTGGTCCCGGCCCTTGTTGAGCTTTGTCCTCTCCTAACTTTGTTTCGTTTCCTCCCTCTGTTTTACTACGGGGCGCTGGGTGTCATGATGGTCTTCAAGCTACAGGAGAGCTGGAAGAATTGATGGGCGCAGAGGAGCTGGGTCTCATTAAACGCTTGTCCACTCGTCATTTATGTACTGGTGGTGGTTGTGGTGCACACTTAAATGGCGGTATTAATGACACCCCTGCTGTTTGGTGTATTTGGATTTGTTTTGCAGTGTGTCTCGTGTTTAGGGTTTGACTAATTACGTATCGCTCGGTTACGACTTGCCATGATGTTGTTGCATGCACACAAGCGTTTGGGGATGTATTATTGATAGGCTAGCCGTGAACAAGCAACGCGTACTAGCTGATACATGCATTACAGAGCGCATAAAGAAAAATAAATACATATGGAAACTACTGCAGTGCCTTCGCAGAGCGGCTAAGCTTCAGAGTTTTTTGTTCCCTGCAAAAAAAAAAGCTTCATAGTTTGTGCTTAAAGATCATGGCCATGGCTAGCAGGTTCAGGAGCCGCAGGATGAAAATGTTCTTCTTCAATGCTTGCTTCTGTTCGAGAAGAGATACGTGTCCTTGGTGTGGAACTGCGCTGAGGAACCTGGGACATGGATGAACACATGCTTGTCGGCTGCGGCAAGGACGAGATATATGCAGGAGAACGACAAGGAATGGACAGCATAAACAATCTCGTCGGACGTCTAAAAAGACCGAGGGAAGCATGGTGCAGCTAGCTGCAGGGACTAGCACGTAATCAAAACTGGTTTGTGTGTGGTGCATCTATCCATTGGGTGCACACAGAGGCCCCGTTTAAATGCATGAGCCAGCCTTGTGGGCCATCTGCTGGACATGGACAGAGGTAATACGCGAGCTATACTAGCTTGTCTACGGTGCCTGCATAAGTTATATGCGCTCGCTGTATTTAAGTGGCACGAATCACGTGCAAACGACCGGTGTTGATAACGACCTCGCGTGGCTGCATGTCCACCCGCGATTTATCGAACTGAGGATGATTATATTATTAGGATTTTTTTTCCTTATGACATGCTTTGCTTTGTTCAGTCCCTTTTGGTGCGACTTTGTCGTGACATCCTTGGACAAAAAAAGATCTTATGTTACTTTACAGAGAGACAGAGAGAGTACTGCTCAAAAGTAAAGGTTGAAAACAAAGATATCGCTTCTGCAAAATAGAATCTGTTGGAGATGCGGGGTATCAATCCCCGTACCTCTCGCATGCTAAGCGAGCGCTCTACCATCTGAGCTACATCCCCGTTGGTACGTGCGTTGAAAATGTAAATAGAATTGACCTGACTTCAGAATTAACTCAGTACTCTCTGTGTTCTTTCTTCACAGGATCAAAGCGGCGGGGCAAAGCTACAGCCTGCAAGCAGATATCAAAGTCCAGCGTGGCCAGCGATACCTTTGGAAAGCCTATCCAACAAGTTTGAGGCCCAAGCCAGAATTTCATCCGGCGCCCCACTCTCTCCCCTCCCTCCCTACAGAACACACTCCAAACGCCCCAAAATTTGGAGGACACTTGGTTGGACAGGGCAGGTGGACACGTCCTCCCAAATTTTCCAAGCCATCCAAATGTGAAAAACACTCAAGGAAAAGCAGTGAAACTGCTGCTTCAAGGAGAGCAAGAAAGCTGGTACTTATTTCATGGCACGCCCACGACGGCTGGAAGAGCTGAGGCCTCTCCGCTCGCTCTTAGCCCGGCATCAACCATCAATTTTGGGGCAGCGCCTCCACCGTAGGAGGTGCCCACACCTGCTTCCCCAGCCAGCTGGGGGAGGGGGGATACGAACCGGTGACTGCCGACGGCCACTGCTGACCAAGCCTTAGCCCAAACCATCTGGCCTTGGCCCAGGTGAGCTTGCACAACGCCACATCCAAGACCTTCGGCATCGATCTGATGCCAATGCAGTAATGCCACGACCACCACCAACGTCCACCAAGCCCGTGAGAGGAAGAACCGAGTATAGGATGATGGCACTACAAATTTAGAACCTATTAGAACAAAAAGAGAGAAAGAGGGCATGCTTATTCTTTTGTTTTGTTTTCTTGATGGGTACAACGTGTAATGGACATGGCCCATATTGCAGTTACCCAAGTGTACTTTGGGCAACCATAACTGTCAAAGGCTTCTTAGCAGAAAACGTCGGGACAAAACAATGAGCACATATACTTTTATAGGGATAAAACTAAGCACTGATGTCTACTACACAGCCTTCTTCCTGTAGACGTTGTTGGACCTGCAAGTGCACAGGTTTGTAGGACAGTAGCAAATTTCCCTCAAGTGGATGACCTAAGATTTATCAATCCGTAGGAGGCGTAGGATGAAGATGGTCTCTCTCAAACAATCCTGCAACCAAATAACAAAGAGTCTCTTGTGTCCCCAACACACCCAATATAATGGTAAATTGTATAGGTGCACTAGTTCGGCGAAGAGATGAAGGTACAAGTGCAAAATAGATAGCAGATATAGGTTTTTGTAATCTGAAATAATAAAAACAGCAAGGTAACAAGTGGTAAAAGTGAGCGTAAACGGTATTGCAAAGATAGGAAACAAGGCCTAGGGTTCATACTTTCACTAGTGCAAGTTCTCTCAACAATAATAACATAGATAGATCATATAACAAGCCCTCAACATGCAACAAAGAGTCACTCCAAACCCACTAATAGCGGAGAACAAACGTAGAGATTATGGTAGGGTACGAAACCACCTCAAAGTTATCCTTTCTGTTCTATCTATTGAAGAGTTCGTAGTAAAATAACATAAAGCTATTCTTTCCGCTCAAGCCATCATAGAGTTCGTACTAGAATAACACCTTAAGAGACAAATCAACCAAAACCCTAATGTCACCTAGATACTCCATTGTCACCTCAAGTATCCGTGGGCATGATTATACGATATGCATCACACAATCTCAGATTCATCCAACCAACATAAAAGTACTTCAAAGAGTGCTCCAAAGCTACTACCGGAGAGTCAAGAACGTGTGCCAACCCCTATGCATAGGTTCCCAATATCACGAAACCCGCAAGTTGATCACCAAAACATACATCAAGTGGATCGCAAGACATACATCAAGTGTTCTCATAAAAGACTCAATCCGATAAGATAACTTCAAAGGGGAACTCAATTCATCACAAGAGAGTAGAGGGGGAGAAACATCATAAGATCCAACTACAATAGCAAAGCTCAGGATACATCAAGATCGTGCCATAGAGGAACACGAGAGAGAGATCAAACACATAGCTACTGGTACATACCCTCAGCCCCGAGGGTGAACTACTCCCTCCTCGTCATGGATAGCGCCGGGATGATGAAGATGGCCTCCGGTGATGGGATCTCCCTCCTGCGGGGTGCCGAAACAAGGTCCCGATTAGTTTTTCATGGCTCTGGAGGCTTGCGGCGGCGGAACTCCCGATCTAGGTTCTGTTCTGGAAGTTTTAGGGTACGTAGGTATATATGGGTGCAAGGGGTACGTCGGTGGACCTCCGGGGTGGTCATGAGGCAGGGAGGCGCGCCCAGGGGGGTAGGGCACGCCTCCCACCCTCGTGGGCAGCCCGGGACTCCTCTGACGTGCACTCCAAGTCTATCAGGTTGCTTTCCTTCCAAAAATAACTTCTCCAGTTGATTTCGTTCCGTTTTGACTCCGTCTGATATTCCTTTTCCTCGAAACACTGAAATAGGCATAAAACAGCAAATCTGGGCTGGGCCTCCGGTTAATAGGTTAGTCCCAAAAATAATATAAAAGTGGATAATAAAGCCCAATATTGCCTAAAACGGTAGATAAAGTAGCATGGAGCAATCAAAAATTATAGATACGTTGGAGACATATCAAGCATCCCCAAGCTTAATTCCTGCTCGTCCTCGAGTAGGTAATTGATAAAAAGAATTTTTGATGCGGAGTGATACTTTGGCATAATTTCAATGTAAATCTTCTTAATTGTAGCATGAATATTCAGATCCGAAAGATTCAAGACAAAAGTTCATATTGACATAAAAATAATAATACTTCAAGCATACTAACAAAGCAATCATGTCTTCTCAAAATAGCATGGTTAAAGAAAGTTATCCCTACAAAATCATATATTCTGGCTAAGCTCTATCTTCATCACACAAAGTATTTAATCATGCACAACCCCGATGACGAGCCAAGCAATTGTTTCATACTTTAGAAATCTCAAACTTTTTCAACTTTCACGCAATACATGAGGGTGAGCCATGGACATAGCACTATAGGTGGAATAGAATGGTGGTTGTGGATAAGACAAAAAGGAGAAGATAGTCTCACATCAACTAGGCGTATCAATGGGCTATGGAGATGCCCATTAATAGATATCAATGTGCGTGAGTAGGGATTGCCATGCAACGGATGCACTAGAGCTATAAGTATATGAAAGCTCAACAAAAAAAACTAAGTGGGTGTGCATCCAACTTGCTTGCTCACGATGACCTAGGGCACTTTTGAGGAAGCCCATCATTATAATATACAAGCCAAGTTCTATAATGAAAAATTCCCACTAGTATATGAAAGTGACAACATATGAGACTCTCTATCATGAAGATCATGGTGCTACTTTGAAGCACAAGTGTGGAAAAAGGATAGTAGCATTGTCCCTTCTCTCTTTTTCTCTCATTTTTTTTATTTGGGCCTTTTCTCTTTTTTTCTCTTTTTTATGGCCACTCTTTTTTTTCGTCCGGAGTCTCATCCCGACTTATGGGGGAATCATAGTCTCCATCATCCTTTCCTCACTGGGACAATGCTCTAATAATGATGATCATCACACTTTTATTTTTCTTACAACTCAACAATTACAACTCGATACTTAGAACAAAATATGACTCTATATGAATGCCTCCGGCGGTGTACCGGGATATGCAATGAATCATGAGTGACATGTATGAAAACTATGAAGGTGGTCTTGCCACAAATACAATGTCAACTACATGTTCATGCAAAAAGCAATATGACAAAAGTAATGCATGTCATATGAACGGAACGGTGGAGAGTTGCATGGCAATATATCTCGGAATGGCTATGGAAATGCCATGATAGGTAGGTATGGTCGCTGTTTTGAGGAAGGTATATGGTAGGTGTATGATACCGGCAAAAAGTGCGCGGTATTAGAGAGGCTAGCAATGGTGGAAAGGTGAGAGTGCGTATAATCCATGGACTCAATCATTAATCAAAAGAACTCATGCACTTGTTGCAAAAATTTAGAAGTCATCAAAAACCAAAGCACTAAACGCATACTCCTAGGGGGATAGATTGGTAGGAAAAGACCATCGCTCGTCCCCGACTGCCACTCATAAGGAAGACAATCAATAAATAAAATTGTGCTCCGACTTCATCACAAAGCGGTTCACCATACGTGCATGCTACGGGAATCACAAACTTCAACACAAGCATTCTTTAAATTCATAATCACCCCAACTAGCATTGCTTTGATATTATCACCTCCATATCTCAAAACAATTATCAAGCATCAAACTTATCTTAGTATTCAACGCACTCAAAAGAAAGTTTCACAAATCTTGAATACCAAGTATATTAACATTAAGCAAGTTACCATGCTATTAACAACTCTCAAAATAATCTAAGTGAAGCATGAGAGATCAATAGTTTCTTTAAAACAAATCCACCACCATGCTCTAAAAGATATAAGTGAAGCACTAGAGCAAAAATTATCAAGCTCAAAAGATATAAGTGAAGCACATAGAGTATTCTAGCAAATTCCAATTTGTGTAAGACTCTCTCTCATTAAAGAATTTCAGATCTTGATACTTATTCAAACAGCAAGCAAAGCTAAAGAAAACTACAATGCAAGATAGCACAACTCATGTGAAGAAGCAAAAACTTAGGCTCAAACGATACTAACCAATAGTTGTTGAAGAAGAAAGGTGGGATGCCTACCGGGGCATCCCCAAGCTTAGATGCTTGATACTTCTTGAAATATTATCTTGGGGTGCCTTGGGCATCCCCAAGCTTGAACTTTTGTGTCTCCTTAATTCCTCTCATATCATGGTTTCTCTTTTTATCAAAAGCTTCATTCACAACAAACTCAACAAGAACTCGTGAGATAGGTTAGTATAAACCAATGCAAAACCATATCATCTTCTACTGTAACAAATCACTAAAATTATTATTCAACATTGAATACTAAATGCCTCTGCATATTTAATACTCCTATCCTCAAATAGAATCATTAAACAAGCAAACATGTGCAAACAATGCAACCACAACAGCAATCTGCCAATACAGTACAGTCTGTAAAGAATGCAAGCGTAATAATACTTCCCTGAGCCCAAAAATTATGAACTAAAATTCCCACTGTAATAAATTTATCAGAGCTTAATATGCAAAAATATTCAACGTTATACAATTCTCTGACTTTTCTGAGGAATTTTTTTGCAACAGCGGTAAACTTTCTGTTTTCAAACAGTAACATGTATAGTAGCAAAATAACCATGGCAAAGGCTATCCTTGACTTTTTTATTGAAACTAAAGATGCAAAAGATTATTATAACTAACATAAAGCAAAAATTAGCAAAATAAAATGACGCTCCAAGCAAAACACATATCATGTGGTGAATAAAAATATAGCTCTAAGTAAAGTTACCAATGAACGAAGACAAAAGAGGGGATGCCTTCCGAGGCATCCCCAAGCTTAGTTGCTTGGTTGTCCTTGAATATTACCTTGGGGTGCCTCGGGCATCCCCAAGCTTAGGCTCTTTCCACTCCTTATTCCATAATCCATCGAATCTTTACCCAAAACTTGAAAACTTCAACCACACAAAACTCAAACAAAACTCGTAAGCTCCGTTAGTATAAGAAAATAAAACCACCACTTAGGTACTGTAATGAACTCATTCTAAATTCATATTGGTGTAATATCTACTGTATTCTAATTTCTCTATGGTTCATACCACTTAATACTAGCCATAGATGCATCAAAATAAGCAAACAACACAATGAAAACAGAATCTGTCAGAAACAGAACAGGCTGTAGTAATATGTATCAAACCTATACTTCTGGAACCCCAAAAATTCTTAAATAAATTTCTGGAACTGAGGAATTTGTCTATTAATCATCTACAAAAAGAATCAACCTAAAATCACTCTCCAGTAAAAAATGGCAGCCATTCTCGTGAGCGCAAAAGTTTCTGTTTTTCACAGCAAGATCACATAAACTTCACCCAAGTCTTCCCAAAGATTCTACTTGGCACTTTATTGAAACAAAATCTATAAAACATAATTACTACAGTAGCATAATCATGTGGACACACAAAAACAGTAAGGATAAATATTGGGTTGTCTCCCAACAAGAGGTTTTCTTTAATGCCTTTCTAGCTAGGCATGATGATGGCAATGATGCTCACATAAAAGATAAGAATTGAAACATAACGGGAGCATCATGAAGCATATGACTAGCACATTTAAGCCTAACCCACTTCCTATGCATAGGGATTTTGTGATCAAACAACTTATGTGAACAATAATCAACTAGCATAGGATGGCAAAACAAGCATAACTTCAAAACTTTAAGCACATAGAGAGGAAACTTGACATTATTGCAATTCCTACAAGCATATGTTCCTACCTCATAATAATTTTCAGTAGCATCATGAATGAATTCAACAATATAACCAGCACCTAAAGCATTCTTTTCATGATCTACAAGCATAGAAAATTTACTACTCTCCACATAAGCAAGATTCTTCTTATTCGAAATGGTGGGAGTATCATAAGAGACTTGAACACTAAAAATTGTTTCCACATTAAAAGAGTAATGTTCAGAAAAAGGGTAATCATAATCATGACAAAATTTGTAAATATAATCATCACTACTTTTTATAGCATAAGTTTCATCACAATAATCATCATAAGTAGCAACTTCGTTCTCATCATAATCGATTGAAACCTCTCCCAAGATAGTGGAATAACTAAATAAAGTTGACACTCTTCCAAATCCACTTTCATATTCATCACAAATAGATTCAACATCCTCCAAAATAATGGGATCACTACTTCCTAAAGTTGACACTCTTCCGAACCCACTTTCATCCGTATAATCATCATAGGTAGGAGGCATGCTATCATCATAACAAATTTGCATATCAAAACATGGGATGCTAAAAATATGATCTTCATTAAACGTAACATCCCTAAGCTTGGGACAATCATTAATTCCAGAAAATATATTGTCAAATATTTCATCCTCATCAAACATAGCTTCCCCAAGCTTGGGCCCTTTCATATCATAAGCATAATCACTCTCATTAAAAATATGGATAGCACCAATAGTATAGCAATTATCATCATCAAAAGTAGTAGTAGGAGCAACATCATTTGGGAGGGATACCTTTTTACCTTTGTTGCTCCTTATTTTATTTTTCTTCTTCACATTATGTGTAGGTTCAACCTTCCTCTTTGAGCTCCTTATTGATGAGATTGGCTGAATAGAAAGCTCCTCCTCGTTACCTGATTCATCATAAGAAATAATAGGAGGAGATTGGGAAGCCTCTTCCCTTTCATTAGTATTCTCATCATCTTCCATTTGCTTTCTTTTCTTTAGGTAATTGGCAATATAAGGATTTTCAATGCAATTCTCCACACAATACATATAAATTTTCTCTAGATCAAAATCAAGAATTTTATCAAGAATAAATTTTGGAATACCCCCAGTTATACGCTTATTTCTTCTAACCCCAAAGAAGGCTAAGCTCTTTATGATTCTCAAGGGTAATCAAATTATCACAATATTTGGACACGACTTGATCATGAAACAAATAGCATTGGAGCTTTAAATGACCATGTTCATTGCAAAGTTCACAAGGAGCGCGAAAAATATTGAATCTTTCAGCACATTCATCTAGCTCTTCTTGCAACAATTTGGTTTCTAAGTACTTATGCCTCTTGCAATAAATATCTTCTCTATTTGGTGTGTTCATGCAAACATGCACTCCACAAAAGTTGACATGCTCATAAGAGATATTTTCATCATAACTAGTGCAATCATCATTAGCATCATGGATATTCAAAGAATTCGTACTAACAACATTGCAATCATGCTCATCATTCAAAGATTTAGTGCCAAACAATTTAACGCATTCTTCTTCTAACACTTTGGCACAATTTTCTTTTCCATCATACTCACGAAAGATATTAAAAAGGTGAAGCGTATGTGACAAACTTAACTCCATTTTTTTGTAATTTCCTTTTATAAACTAGACTAGTGCTAAAACAAGAAACAGAAAGATTCGATTGCAAGATCTAAAGATATACCTTCAAGCACTCACCTTGCCAGAAAAGAGCTTAGTTGACGGGGTGTGAGCACCCTTTACCTAGCCTCCCCGACAACGGCGCCAGAAAAGAGCTTGATGTCTACTACACAACCTTCTTCTTTTAGACGTTGTTGGGCCTGCAAGTGCACAGGTTTGTAGGATAGTATCAAATTTCCCTCAAGTGGATGACCTAAGGTTTATCAATCCGTAGGAGGCGTAGGATGAAGATGGTCTCTCTCAAACAAACCTGCAACCAAATAACAAAGAGTCTTTTGTGTCCCCAACACACCCAATACAATGGTAAATTGTATAGGTGCACTAGTTCGGCGAAGAGATGAAGGTACAAGTGCAAAATAGATAGCAGATATAGGTTTTTGTAATCTGAAATAATAAAAACAGCAAGGTAACAAGTGGTAAAAGTGAGCGTAAACGGTATTGCAAAGATAGGAAACAAGGCCTAGGGTTCATACTTTCACTAGTGCAAGTTCTCTCAACAATAATAACATAGATAGATCATATAACAAGCCCTCAACATGCAACAAAGAGTCACTCCAAAGCCACTAATAGCAGAGAACAAACATAGAGATTATGGCAGGGTACGAAACCACCTCAAAGTTATCCTTTCTGTTCTATCTATTCAAGAGATCGTAGTAAAATAACATAAAGCTATTCTTTCCGCTCAATCCATCATAGAGTTCGCACTAGAATAACACCTTAAGACACAAATCAACCAAAACCCTAATGTCACCTAGATACTCCATTGTCACCTCAAGTATCTGTGGGCATGATTATACGATATGCATCACACAATCTCAGATTCATCCAACCAACATAAAAGTACTTCAAAGAGTGCTCCAAAGCTACTACCGGAGAGTCAAGAACGTGTGCCAACCCCTATGCATAGGTTCCCAATGTCCCGAAACTCGCAAGTTGATCACCAAAACATACATCAAGTGGATCGCAAGACATACATCAAGTGTTCTCATAAAAGACTCAATCTGATAAGATAACTTCAAAGGGGAAACTCAATTCATCACAAGAGAGTAGAGGGGGAGAAACATCATAAGATCCAACTACAATAGCAAAGCTCGGGATACATCAATATCGTGCCATAGAGGAACACGAGAGAGAACACGAGAGAGAGAGAGAGATCAAACACATAGCTACTGGTACATACCCTCAGCCCCGAGGGTGAACTACTCCCTCCTCGTCATGGATAGCGTCGGGATGATGAAGATGACCTCCGGTGATGGGATCCCCCTCCGGCAGGGTGCCGAAACAGGGTCCCGATAGGTTCTTCGTGGCTCTGGAGGCTTGCGGCAGCGGAACTCCCGATCTAGGTTCTGTTCTGGAAGTTTTAGGGTACGTAGGTATATATGGGTGCAAGGGGTACGTCGGTGGACCTCCGGGGTGCTCACGAGGCAGGGAGGCTCGCCCAGGGGGGTAGGGCGCGCCCCCCACCCTCGTGGGCAGCCCGGGACTCCCCTGACGTGCACTCCAAGTCTATCAGGTTGCTTTCCTTCCAAAAATAACTTCTCCAGTTGATTTCGTTCCATTTTGATTCCGTCTGATATTCCTTTTCCTCGAAACACTGAAATAGGCATAAAACAGCAAATCTGGGCTGGGCCTCCGGTTAATAGGTTAGTCCCGAAAATAATATAAAAGTGGATAATAAAGCCCAATATTGCCTAAAACGGTAGATAAAGTAGCATGGAGCAATCAAAAATTATAGATACGTTGGAGACGTATCAAGCACCCTCGCAAACAAGTGACAAAACTGTCTAGGGTGACTCAACTAAGGGCATGAATGTAATTATCCCTTTTAGTTACTATCACAGCCAGTGCAACCAGTGGAAAAGCTAGCAGAATGGGTCAGGGTGGTCCAATAACGAAAGTATTTATACACATCCATTTATTTTTATTTATGCCCCTAAGTGCAACCCATGCCATTCAGCTCATGGGAAACCAATGAATGACTACCAACCTTTGCTTCCATCAATAGCGGTTTTTTGGTCATTGCCCTTTATATACAACACCGGAACTTCATTCGAGCAGATTACAACCTTCCTATCTCCATTTGATCTCAAGATGTTGGCATATTTTTATTCTTAATATTCGCAACAATAGCTTAGTACATCAAATAGGTGATAGTTACATATACACATCGGGTAGAGGATGAGAGAAGAAACAGTGCAAAGGTTAGAACCTATATTGGAATGGAAGACATCAGCAATAGCCATGGTGCAGCAATTCCGCCTCAAAGAGCCCTAACAGAAATATAAGATTTTAGATCTTCGTGAGAGGGAAATGCTACATGGCCCCTGTTCTTTCCGTTTTATTTACTAGCCAAATGGCGAATGATGTACAGTAGCAAGGTATGTGATCGTGGCACCGTGCTGACTTACCGTCACTGACTCACTCTCCTGGATTGATTCTGGGTGTGGTAATCAGGAAAACAAATAAAGGGTGCATCTTTTTCTTTTCATCTCCTGTTTTCTTTCCTTTTTGATATAGAAGAAAAAATAGTTTATTTTCAGAACAAAGCAGTCCGTTTCCCCTAGGCCGACCTAGGGTTCCACAGTTCCTCTCGCGGCGGCGCGAGAGTATATCTGATTCGGGTGAATCCTGCGGAAATTCCTACATTAAAACCCGAAGTTGAAGGCAGGCTCGTGCTCCTAACATATCAGGCGTCCGTAGGAGGCGATCGCATGGCGGAAAAAGTAAAGGAAACCCTGGCGGGCGGCACTGGCGGCGGCGATGCATCTGGTAACAGGGTGGGGGGCGATGCGGCTCCCTTGCATGAACCCAACCTTGAAAGTAAGTTTGAGGGTCTGAATCTGTTCGGAGAGGAGGAAGAGGAGCTGGATTTGTCGGGAGAAGTGGATGGGCTACTGGAGGAGACGAGATGGCTAGGAGTCTTTAGGGTTCATACCCAAAGGCCGTTCTCACACGTCGCCCTGTTCAAGGACATGCGTAATGCATGGGCGTCCGCCCAGGATGTGATCTTCAAAGAGAAGGGAGAGAATCAGTTTATTGTTCAATTCATGTGCCTGGGAGATTGGAATAGGGTTATGAACGGAGGCCCATGGCTGTTTAGGCGGGAGGCAGTGGTGATCGAAGAATACGATGGGCTAACTGATGTCTATGAATATAAACTTGATCGCATACCAGTTTGTGTGAGGATCAAGGGAATTCCTGATGTAATAATGCAAAAGTCTGCGCTGTCAATGAAGATAGCGAACAAGGTGGGTGTTCATCCAATCAAAGTATTTGTTACTGAGGGGCGCATCAACCCGGCACAGTACCTTAGAGCTCGAGTCTTTGTGAAGCTCGATACCCCCTTGGTCCAGTTTGTGCCTTTGACCCTGAAGGAGATGAGATGGTATCCAGTGGAATATGAAAAACTCCCAAGATTCTGCAATTTTTGTGGTTTAATTGGGCATGAGGTAACTGAGTATGGTGATGGAATTCATAGCCCAGAGTCTTGTGAATGGGGAGATTGGCTGCTCGTGCAGTTTGACAATATAGGTGGCCGGGGGAATCCAAATTTCCCCAGGGGTGGAGGAAGCATGGGAAGAGGAGGGGGTTCAGGAGAAGGAGGAGGTAACCCAAGAGACTCAAAAGATCGGGAGGTTGACATGGACCTGGGAGATCCTTCCATCCATACGGCTCGGAAAAGGCTAATTGGTCAGGATGGGGCCCTGGTTGTTACATCTAATGTGGGGAATGTTAATGAGAGAGTCCTATTAATTGAGAATGGGAGCAAGGGAGTTGTTGACAAGAGCCAGCTTAGCACTCCACAAAAGATTCATGATAACAAGAGGTTTAGGGCAGGGACAGAGATGGCGAGCAGTTCATCGGCGACCTCCTTTGAGGAGGATCGCCGGAACCAATGAAAATAATTAGCTGGAACTGTCGGGGCCTCCTCGGTGCCCCGACAGTTCTTTCTCTTCTGGATATCCAGAGGCGACACAAACCGGATGCGTTTTTCCTGTCTAAAACGCATTTGGATGATGCAAAGGCAGAAAGGCTGATGAGAAAGTTGGGCATGGACGAAAGGATCGTGGAGCCGTGCTCAGATGGTAGAACGGGCGGTTTGCTAATGGTCTGGAAGAAGGAGGTTAGGATCTACTCCCAGACCACCGCACGATGTGGAATTGACGTTCATGTGCATGAGACAAATGGTAATATTTGGAGAATGACGGGCATATATGGAGAACCAAGCTGGGAGCATAAGGATCGTACATATCAATACATGCGAGACTTGCACGCCCAGTCTAGATTACCTTGGGTCATTATTGGCGATTTCAATGAGATCTTACTGTCATCAGAGAAGGAGGGAGGAGCACCACGACAGCGTGCTCGTTTGCAAGCTTTCCAGGATGCACTGTCAGATTGTGATCTGGAGGACTTGGGATACGTGGGCGATAAATTCACGTGGTTCCGAGGCGGCCTTAAGGAGCGACTCGACCACGCTGTGATGAATGGTGGGTGGATGAACATGCACCCATATGCTGGCCTGTGTAACTTGGAATTGGGCAAATCAGATCACAGGCCTATTTTGTTGGACACAGAGTATCTTGCGGGAGTGGGAGAAGCAAAACCACAATATAAAAGGCGTTTTGAAGCTAGGTGGTTAGAAGAAGACACGGTGGAAGAGATCGTCAAAACAGCGTGGCTAAAGGCGCATCACCGAGGCCTCTATGGCAAACTGCATGAGAAAGTGGATGCTGTCCACCGTGACCTGCATGAATGGGATAGGAAAGTGCTTAAAGGCCCCCGAGTGCGCCTGAATAAAGCCCAAAAGGAATTGGAACGGCTGATGCAAGTTCCATTCACAAATGAGGTTCGGTTGAGGCAGAAGGACTTGTCAGTTTTGATAGAGAATTTGCTTGACCAAGAGGAAATTTTTTGGGCCCAGAGAGGCAATGTTAGATGGCTGTGTAGAGGTGACCGCAATAGTCAGTACTTTCATAATTTTGCCTCTGCTAGAAAAAGGAGGAATCTGATTAAGAAACTGAAGGATAATAATAACGTGTGGGTGGAGGGAAATGATAACCTCAACCCCCTCATTTCAAACTATTTTTCTGGGTTGTTTTCCTCTGAAGTTACAGATGATGATCAGGACTTATTAAGCAGGGTGAAACCAAAGGTCTCTACGGAGATGAACACAAAACTAATGGAGCCTTATACGAGGGAGGAGGTAAAGAAGGCTCTTTTTCAGATCGGGGATATGAAGGCACCCGGCCCTGATGGTATGCATGCAATTTTTTTCAAACGCTTCTGGTACATCCTAGGTGATGAACTTACTGATGAGGTGCTACATGCAGTACACAACAAAACAGTACCGACTGGTTGGAATCAAACAAATATAGTGCTAATTCCTAAGGTTGATAGTCCGGAAGTAATAACACAATATCGACCTATCAGCCTGTGCAACGTTGTATACAAAATCATTTCAAAAATGATTGCAAACAGACTCAAGAAGATACTTCCAGAGGTAATATCTCCAACACAGAGTGCTTTTGTTCCTGGAAGACTTATAACTGATAATGTGTTAGTTGCTTATGAGTGCTTTCATGCAATAAAGAAAAAGACCCATGGCTCGAATGGTCTTTGTGCGGTAAAATTGGATATGATGAAGGGCATATGATAGAGTAGAGTGGGGCTTTCTTGAAAAAATGATGTTGAGACTGGGATTTCAATCGGAATGGGTGGAAATGATAATGGAATGTGTCTCCTCAGTAACATACAGAATAAGGTTTAATGGAGTGGAGTCAGAGGATATCACACCATCAAGAGGCTTAAGGCAGGGAGATCCTCTTTCTCCATACTTGTTTTTGATTTGTTTGGAAGGCTTATCTAGCCTGTTAGCTCATGAAGAAGAGATAGGAGGTATCGAAGGAATTCGGGTGTGTAGAGATGCACCATCTATATCACATTTGCTTTTTGCAGACGATTCACTGATCCTTATGAAAGCAAATGCCCACAATGCTAATACACTGAAAAGAGTTCTAGAGGTTTATTGTGGGAGCAGCGGGTAGTGTGTAAGCACTCCAAAATCGAGCATTTTTTTCAGCCCAAATACAAGTGTGCTGGTTAGAGAAGAGGTGTGTATGACTCTGAATATTCTAACTGAGGCATTAACAGACAAATATCTTGGTCTACCCACTATGGTTGGAGTGGATAGAAGTGATTGCTTTCAACATCTTATTGACAGAATTTGCCAGAGAATTAAGGGTTGGAAAGAGAAGGTACTCTCAATATAGGGGAAAGAGATCTTGTTGAAGGCAGTAGGCCAAGCAATTCCCTCATATGCTATGTCAGTTTTTAAATTACCCAAAAGTATTTGCAAGGCAATTACGGATGAGCTTGCAGGTTTTTGGTGGGGTGATAGTGAGGAGAAGAAGAAGATGCATTGGTTTGCATGGTGGAAGTTATGCATCCCGAAGAATAAGGGTGGATTGGCGTTTAGGGACTTACACAGTTTTAATCTTGCTTTATTAGCAAAACAGTGTTGGCGCCTACTCCAGAACCCTGAATCTTTGTGTGCACGAGTTCTAGGTGCAAAGTACTACCCTGATGGAAACATTCTCATGGCAGGACCAAAAAAGGGCTCCTCATTTACTTGGCAAAGTATTATAGCGGGTATACAAACTTTTAAGAGAGGGTGCATCTGGCGTGTGGGTACGGGATCACAAATCAATATCTGGAATGATCCTTGGATACCCACAAGTGATAATAGGAAAATCATAACTCCAAGGGGAGCAACTATGTTGAGCAAGGTGGAGGAATTAATTGATCCTTATACTGGACAATGGGATGAGGATTTGATCCGAGAAGTGTTTTGGCAGGTTGATGTACACCGGATCCTACAAATTCCTCTCCGAGTGCAGCTGCTTGAAGACTTTATAGCATGGCACTATGATCGATCTGGTACTTTTAATGTGCGATCGGCATATCGTGTGCAATTTCAGCATCAGTTTGGCGGCAGGGAGAATCAACATATAGCACAAGGTAGCCGGCAAAACAATATCTGGAAACATGTGTGGGGTTTGAGAATTCCGGGTAAAGTTAAACATTTCGTCTGGAAGGTGATCCGGGGAGTATTACCATGCTATGGAACTTTAGCAAACCGGCATATACCAGTCACGGGACAATGCCCAATATGCCAGATAGGATACGAAGATACACAACACTGTTTATTCACATGTAGAAGAGCGAAAGCTATATGGAAGGAGCTGGGAATTGAGAATGAAGTGCTGCAAGCTGTTGTGGAGGACCGGTCAGGCGCATCCACTCTGGCTAATCTCATAGACCGTCATGAATCAAAAAACACTCTATCTGTGGCTGAGCTAACTGCGGTGGCAAGCTGGTATATATGGTGGCAACGACGACAGACTATTAAAGGTGACACAGTCCGGGATGCGCACCAAACATCAATTTCGATAAGAGTTCTAGCAACAAACTTTATTCGCTCTCTAACTCCGAACCAGCCGGTGGTACAGCGAGATCGTATGTGGCACAAGCCAGCGAGAGGAGTCGTCAAAATCAATGTAGATGCATCTTTCAACGCTGAAAATATGACGGCAGGTACAGGAGCAGTGGCACGAGATGAACGTGGTGATTTCATAGCAGCTGCTTCATGGTTCATACCGCATGTGGTGTCAGTAGATACGGCGGAGATGATCGCTATACGGAATGGTTTCTACCTGGCAGGCAAGATTGGGTGCAATATCCTGCATATTGAGTCGGATAGCTCAAATGCAGTGTCGGCTCTCAACTCAGAAAATCACCTGGGACAGGAGGCTGCTATTCTTCTAGAGAGCAGAGAGATGGGCTTGGATTATGCGAAGTATGAAGTTAGTAAATGTCCTAGGGAAGCAAATTATATAGCTGATTGTATAGCTAAAGCCTCTCTTGCTAGTAGATCTTCAGATCTTTGGGAAGGTGCCACCCCAGATTTTGTTTCTCATCACATTGTAAACGATCTTGCTATTCTTTGAGAAATAAAGTTTGTACCCGATCAAAAAAAAGAAAAAAAAAAAGAAACAGCCGAATCAGAACTTGTGACTGGCTCTATTAGTTGCGTTGGGTTTTTGTATGTACGTGTGACATGCTTTGCTGTGTCTAGTTCATTCTGCGCCGGGCCCAAGCCATTCTACCATTGGGTTACTTCAACCGTCCCCCGGCACCCCAGTAATACTCCCTCCAGTCCTTACTCCGCGTATTAGATTTGTCTGAAGTCAAAGTCTTTGAAGTTTGACCATGTTTATTGAAGAAATTATTAACATTCATATTACAAAATGAATATCATTAGATCCATCATAGAATATATTTCATATTATGTATATTTGGTATAGTAAATGTTGATAATTTTTAGTATAAATTTATGAAGTTTGACTTTTGAAAATTTAATATGCAGAGTAAAAAAGACCGAAGGGAGTACATGCTCGACAGTCGGAACAGAAATGTACCAACACGCCCGTTCGTCGAAATAGACATGCTATGTTAAAAAAAAAAGGTCCTACAGCCACGAGACCCTGGCCGTGGAAGCATCACCGATGTGTGCGTGTGCGTCTACTGGACGGATAGCACAGCTGCAAAATTTTCTAAAAAGTTGCATAAAATGGATATTGGAGATGCGGGGTATCGATCCCCGTGCCTCTCGCATGCTAAGCGAGCGCTCTACCATCTGAGCTACATCCCCTACGACGTGCTGCTTGAAAATTTGTCTTTTTACCAATCGGTAACTCGTGGTAGAACGTAGATCGGTCCTATCCATTTTTTCGATTCACAGACGAACTACACCACAGAATCGGGCAATGAAAATGCCGCGACCACACAAGAGTACCCAACTGCGCCTTTGGAAAGCCTATCCAATTTTGAGGCCCAAATCAGAATTCGATCCAGCGCCCCACGCTCCCTCCCCCATGTACGGCTGTACAGTACTACTAGTACTACCTACTGAAGATATCCAAAAGCGTCCCGTCCCAGCATTAAATTGGGGTGGACACTTGGTTGGACAGGGCTCCCTAATCAAAACTTGGTTGGACATGGTAGGAGACATGTCCTCCTAAATTTCCCAGGCCAACCATTCCGATTTGCAAGTAATTATACTTCATCAAAGGTAAAAAAAAAAAAGGAAAAGCAGTGAAAAGCTGCTGCCTCAAGAACAGAAAGAAAGCTTGTACGGTACGGCCTTTCCTTTTTTTTTGTGGGGAAGAAAGCTTGGACGACTGATTAAAACTCTCCTCCAGAATTTCGCATTTGGTGACCTCTGATCGCTTGCACCATGCATGTAGCTATCCAGCTTTGTATGGGATTGTCTGCAATAAAAAATGATGCTCTTGTGCAGGTGCTCAGTTCTTTTCTTTCGGATATTTCTTTGAGGCGGGATTTGATTGGCCCCCATGTTATGTCATGGCAAAATCTTTTATCCCGTTTGGATTCGATTAACCTGACACAAAGACAAGATGTGTTTTGCTGAAATCTCACTACACCAGGGTCCTTCGTAGTTGACTCTATGTACCATTTGTTCACGCATTCAGAGGTTCCAGTGAATAATAATAAAAAGATTTGGAAATCAAAGGTTTCAGCAGAAGTTAAAAGCTTCATATGGTATTTTCGGAAAGGAGTTGTGCTCACCAAAGACTATCTCGCTCGTCGAAATTGGCAAGGAAACAAAAAAAAATGTTGTTTTTGTACTCACGAAGACAATCAAACACCTCTTTTTCCAGTGCAAGTTCGTTCATTCTACATGGCCAGTCATCCAAATAGCGTCTAATTCATATCCGCCCATAAGTGTTACCAATATTTTTGGTCACTGGTTGGAAGGTATTCCAGATAAGTTTAGAACGCTTATAAGAGTGGGAATGTATGCCTTATTATGGTCGCTTTGGCTATGTAGAAATGAGTTGGGTTTTAATGGAAAAAACCTTCTCCTTTGCAGGTTATTTTCTGTTGTACACACTCGCTTCGTATGTGGTCAATGCTACACCAAACGGAGTTCCCACCGTTGTTCAAGATGGTCTGTATACGGTTAGAGTGTGCGGCCATGGAGGTTTTCACCAAACACAGGTGGTAGCATAATCTCCAAATCAGTCCACCACCTCTTTCAACACAGGCATAGTATTGGTCCTATATATATGACTACTGTTGTTGATATATCGGGTTTTTTAAATTTAGCTTTTGTTCGTGTTTGACTGTGTGCATCTTTGGTTATGCAGAGGCGGGATGTTACTCATTATACTTTGCATCCGCTAGATGCTACATTTTGAGTTATTTTTTTTTTGAAATTTTCACGGGGGGAGATTTCCCCACCTGAATTTTCATATATCTGGGCCGGACCGCCCGAGTAAACAAGTCAACATTACATTTATACAAGC
>NC_041389.1:613023086-613025421 GCF_002162155.2 Triticum dicoccoides
CATTAGGTGGTTAGGCACTGAATCCACACATCGACAGCGTCCTTGAGGGCTGCAGGGAGATGGACACGCCACAACACGGCATCCTCTCTGCAAAGCTACAGCAGCCGGGGAAGCGAGGGTGGCATGCGCTGGAAGACCACCGCGTTGCGGTGCTTCCAAAGTTGCCAAAAGCAAAGAAGCAAGAAAGCCGGGCCCGTCCAAGGAGGGACAAGCCCGGAGACGACATAAGGTGGAGCAGCTTGACGGTTGAGTTAATAAAAACGCCTTTTATATAAAAAAAACTAGCTTTAGCTAAACCAAGGTGAGGTGGCCACAAAATCATGCAATGCGACGCATAGTTTGTATCTCGCGTCCATACCACACATTGTTGATTGTTGCAGTACCCCTCGCCAATCACCACTCCTCCTTCGGCGGCCAATGCGACCCATGCTAAGCTTCGGGTGGCCAACAACCGATGCTTGCAAAATGCCAAGCGGTGGGAGGCCGTCGACTCCCCTTGCAGAAATTTAGAGCTGCGGCCAGCTCGTGGGCTATAAGATGGACATGCAGGGCTCCGTCCATTGCACCACACGCAAAGCAACGAAACAAGTAGTGCAAGAGAGCAACTGAGTACGTAGTAACCGACGGTCACGCGCGCGCGCGCGCACCCATGGCCTCCACGCCGACGAGCTTCGTGGCCGTGGCGCTCCTCATGGCCGTCATGCTCAGCACGTGCGGTGCTGCGCGCCTCCTCGCCGACATCCCGACCTTGCCCGAGCCGACGCTGCCGACCTTGCCCCCGGTCGTTCCCACGGTCCCTGCCCTGCCAGGCGGCGTCGTGCCGACCGTGCCGGAAGTGCCGACGGTGCCGCTGCCAACAGTACCCAGCGGCGTCGTGCCAACCATCCCGACGGTTCCCACCGTGCCGGAGGTGCCGACGGTGCCCACCGTGCCAGGTGTGCCGGCGGTGCCGCTGCCAACAGTACCCGGCGGCGTAGTGCCGACCGTCCCGACCATCCCGACGGTTCCCACCGTGCCGGAGGTGCCGACGGTGCCCACCGGGCCAGGTGTGCCGGCGGTGCCGTTGCCAACAGTACCCGGTGGCGTAGTGCCGACCATCCCGACGGTTCCCACCGTGCCGGAGGTGCCGACGGTGCCCACCGTGCCAGGCGTGCCGGCGGTGCCGCTGCCAACAGTACCCGGCGGCGTAGTGCCAACAGTGCCAACCGTGCCAGGCGTGCCAACGTTGCCTCTGCCGCCGATGCCGTCCATCCCCAGCTTGCCTAACTTGCCACTGCCACCGATGCCGTCCATCCCCGGCGACCTGCCCAAGCTGCCGGTGCCTCTGCCGCCGATGCCGTCCCTTCCCGACCTGCCCAAGGTGCCACTGCCGCCGATGCCATCCCTACCGGACCTGCCCAAGGTGCCACTGCCCCCGATGCCGTCCATCCCTGGCGTGCCTAAGATACCACTGCCATCTGTTCCGGGTGTGCCGGCCGTGCCGTAGTTCCTCCTCAGCCGACGCACTAAAGGAGTAGAGGTACGTCATGACCGTGCATGCACGGGTGTGGGTGCCTGTGGGTGGTCGTTGTTGCCCTACACGATTTACGAGGGTAATATAACTTTGACTTGATAACATTTGTTTGAGCACAACATGTATAAGTCAGTACGTGCAGGTAGAGAGAGAGAGAAAAAAAGTAAAGTACTCTCTTGTGTGCGTGTGGTCTATTTGCAAGTGAGTGTGGTGTGGTCCCTTTATGTGGTTGGAGTCATTCTTTGTATAGGCTACGGGTATTGCTCCATTTTGTACGTGTGTGCACTGTATATTGTTTTCTTTTCACTTGTATCAACATACGCACTATTGATGTGGGTATCATAAGTTTCAAAAGCTTGGCTTTACGTATGTATGTCAAATTGTTCTGCCCTGATCGCCTTATCTTGTAATTGTATGTATGTCAAATTGTTCTGCCGTGATCGCCTTATCTTGTAATTGTTCTGTCATGGTTGCCTTTGTTCTGTACTCTGTATAATAATCAATAAGAATGTTTGTGTGCAATGCAATGATGCAGAGGCTAGGGGGCTTTAACCTCATTTTAAAAAATGTATGTATGTCAAATTCAAGACACTGGTGGAAAAAGGGCCTTTGGTCGCGGTTCGCAACTGCCATTAGTCGCGGTTGCGCAACCGCGACAGACCGTGCGCGACTAAAGGCCCCCCCCCCCCCTTTAGTCGCGGTTGCTTAAGAACCGCGACTAAAGGCCCGTCCACGTGGGCGCCAGGTGGCCGTCGGGGCGGAGGACCTTTAGTCGCGGTTCTTCTGGCCAACCGCGACTAAAGGCCGCCGCAGGTTTAGGGT
>NC_041389.1:613026765-613027691 GCF_002162155.2 Triticum dicoccoides
TTTTGAGTTCCTGCTTTGTAAGAAACTGCCACAGGTCTGCCTCCACGTCGGCGGGGTAACGCTCCAACACATGTCCATTAACGATGTGTGGGTCAATGAACCCAACATCATGGATGTTCCTTACTCTGCATTCCTTAATCTTCATTCTGCATGTATAATAGCGGACACAACAATATAGTTAGGACATATATATAGTGCAGGCAATATGAACGAGATGGGGTAGAAATTAATAAATCACTTACAGAACGTAGCAACTGATGATAGATTTATCGAGCTCGCGCAGATTGAAAAGCTGGAACAATTCACTCAGTTCAATTTGTACATAGTAATGTTTGAAGTGATGCTCATGTCTAACTTCCGCATAAATATATTCTTTGGCATTTTTATTTTTTATGTAACCCTTGTACCATTTCAGCAGACCTTTCATTTGTGGAGGTAGATCATTTTCCTCCGCAGGCTCGACGAAAGGCCCATTCTTGACATATGTAATTACTACCTCCTTCACTGGCGCCTCATCAAGGCCTAACAGTTCACGAAGAGTAATACCTAAGTTGGCCGCTTGTTCTCTGGCACTCGTTACAGTCAATCCCTGTGCTGCCGCAGCTTGTATGATCTCGGGGTCATCCGGACAGAAGGCTTCCACTATAAGCGGGGCAATCGATTGTTTACTTTGTTCCCCGAGCTGGGCAACTTGTTTCCCGCTTTTTTTACTTTCGGCCTTCTCCCGCTCTTTGTTCTCCTTGAACATGAGTGCCTGCCTGCGAAGTTCACGTGCATAGTCGTTAGGCAGATTCTTCGCGGCTTGGGACGGTGTGCTCAAAAATGACTTAGCCCACTTCTTTTGCTCATCAGAAAATACTGGCTTGGGCTCGGGCTCTCTTTTCTTCTTGCAGTCCGCCTTCCATTTCTCCAAATCAGCAGCCGCG
>NC_041389.1:613031545-613099407 GCF_002162155.2 Triticum dicoccoides
TTTCTTCCTTTTTCCTTTTTCCTTTTTTCTTCTGTTTTTCTCTTCTGTTTTTTTCTTCTGTTTTTCCTTTTTTCTTATGTTTTTCTTCTGTTTTTTTCTTCTGTTTTTTTCTTCTGTTTTTTTCTTGTGTTTTTTTCTTCATTTTCAAATCTTAAAAATACAATTATATATCAAAAATATCAGAAAAATAAAACTAATTCATTTTAAAACCCCTTGAAGGTTTGACAAAAGGTTTGATACAATAAATTATTACACATCATTTCTTCCCTTGTGTCCCTGCTTGCTTACGATTGTGCCGTATCCATGGAGCATCCTCATCATTTAACTTAATGCTTGGGTCGATGTTCACTTTGAAGGGCGGAATTTCAGCAAACATATTATAATCTTCTGACATGTCTGTCTTGTCCTCCACTCCCACGATGTTTCTTTTCCCTGAAAGAACAATGTGGCGCTTTGGATCATCGCATGATGCACTGATCGTTTTCTTATCTTTCCGTTTCCTCGGTTTGCTACTCATGTCCTTCACATAGAAAACCTGAGCGACATCTTTCGCTAGGACGAATGGTTCGTCAAGATAACCAAGATTGTTGAAATCCACCATTGTCATTCCGTATTGCTGGTCCACCTTTACCCCACCTCCTGTTAGCTTGAACCATTTGCACCGGAACAAAGGGACCTTAAAGGAGGGTCCATAGTCAAGTTCCCATATCTCCTCTATGTAACCATAATATGTGACCTTTTGCCCATTCTCGGTTGCTGCATCAAAGCGGACACCACTGTTTTGGTTGGTGCTCTTTTTATCTTGGGCGAACGTGTAAAATGTATTCCCATTTATCTCGTACCCTTGGAAAGTCGTTATAGTCGAAGATGGTGTCTTGGCCAACATGTACAGCTGATCTACAACATCATTGTCATTCATTAAATGTTTTCTCAACCAACTACCGAAAGTCTCCATGTGGGCCTTCCTAATCCAGGATTCAGGCTTCCCCGGGTTGTCCGAGCGTAAAATATTCTTGTGTTTCTCAAAGTACGGAGCCACCAAGCTGGAATTGGTCAGTACAGTGTGGTGTGCTTCAGTCAGAGAATGGCCGTCCATACATATCGTTGATTTCCTTCCAATCGTGCCTTTTCCACTTAGTCTCCCCTCGTGCCGCGATCGAGGAAGACCAATCGGCTTAAGGTCAGGAACAAAGTCAACACAAAACTCAATTACCTCCTCATTTCCATAGCCCTTGGCGATGCTTCCTTCTGGCCTAGCACGGTTACGAACATATTTCTTTAATACTCCCATGAACCTCTCGAAGGGGAACATATTGTGTAGAAATACAGGACCGAGAACGAAAATCTCTTCGACTAGGTGAACCAGGAGGTGCGTCATAATATTGAAGAAGGATGGCGGGAACACCAACTCGAAACTGACAAGGCATTGGATCACATCGTTCTGTAACCGTGGTAGAACTTCTGGATTGATTACCTTCTGAGAGATTGCATTGAGGAATGCACATAGCTTCACAATGGCTACTCGAACATTTTCCAGCAGGAGCCCCCTCAAAGCAATCGGAAGCAATTGCGTCATAATCACGTGGCAGTCGTGAGACTTCAGGTTTTGGAATTCTCCGCCATGTTTATTATTCCCTTTATATTGGACGAGAATCCAGACGGGACCTTCATACTGCTCAGGCATTCAAAAAAGATGACCTTCTCTTCTTTGGTCAGAGCGTAGCTGGCACGACCTTGAAACCATTCCGGATGCCGGTCATCAGGGTCTTTCAAACGTTGCTGGTCCTGCCGTGCTTCCTTTGTATCATTTGTCTTCCCATACACGCCCAAGAAGCTTAGGAGGTTCACGCAAATATTCTTCGTAACGTGCATCACGTCGATTGCAGAGCGGACATCTAGGACTTTCCAATATTCTAGCTCCCAGAATATAGATTTCTTCTTCCACATGGCTGCGTGCCCGTCAGCTCCCTTCGGAACTGATTGTCCGCCAGGACCCTTTCCAAAGATGACTTTCAAATCCTTGACCATATCAAATACCTCAGCACCAGTGCGTTCCGGAGGCTTCGGCCGGTGATCTGCCTTGCCGTTGTAATGCTTGCCTTTCTTTCTTACTGGATGAATTTTCGGAAGAAATCGACGATGCCCAAGGTACACGTTCTTCTTACAATTTGGCAAATGTACACTTTCAGTCTCATGTAAGCAGTGCGTGCATGCATTGTATCCCTTATTTGACAGTCCCGAAAGGTTACTAAGAGCAGGCCAATCGTTGATGGTTACGAAAAGCAACGCTCGTAGGTCAAATTCCTCTTGTTTGTGCTCATCCCACACACGGACACCACCCCACAGCTGTAAAAGTTCATCAACTAATGGCCTTAGGTACACATCGATGTCGTTGCCGGGTTGCTTCAGACCTTGGATGAGCACTGGCATCATAATGAACTTCCGCTTCATGCACAACCAAGGAGGAAGGTTGTAGATGCATAGAGTCACGGGCCAGGTGCTATGGCTGGAGCTCTGCTCGCCAAAAGGATTCATGCCATCCGTACTTAGAGCAAATCTTATGTTCCTTGCGTCAGCTGCAAAATCTTTGAACCATCTGTCGATCTTTCTCCATTGCGTTCCATCTGCGGTGTGTCTCAACTCCCCGTCCGACTTACGGTCCTCTTTGTGCCATCGCAACAACTTGGCATGCTCTTTGTTCCTGAACAGACGTTTCAACCGTGGTATTATAGGAGCATACCACATCACCTTGGCGGGAACCCTCTTCCTGGGTTTCTGGCCCTCAACATCGTCATCAGGGTCATCGCCTCTGATCTTATAACGCAATGCAGTGCATACCGGGCATTCATTCAAATTCTCGTATTCACCGCGGTAGAGGATGCAGTCGTTGATGCATGCATGTATCTTCAGAACCTCTAAACCTAGAGGGCAGACAACCTTCTTTGCTTCGTACGTACTGGCGGGCAACTCGTTATCCTTTGGAAACATATTCTTCAACATTTTCAGCAAGTTTTCAAATGCCGAGTCAGCTACACCTGCCTCTGCCTTCCATTTCAGCAAATCCAGTGTGCAGCCCAGCTTTTTCAGACCATCATCGCATCCGGGGTACAGCGCCTTTCTGTGATCCTCTAACATGCGATCCAAATTCTCCCTCTCCTTTTCAGTTTCGCAGCGTCTCCGTGCATCAGCAATGGTCCGACCAAGATCATCAACGGGATCATCACGTGCCTCTTCTTCACCTTCCCCTTCACCTTCAGCATCCTCCATGAAAGTATCACCGAATTGAGCAAGATAGCTTTCATCGATGAAATCATCCCCTTCTTCATCTTCTTCCATTATAACCCCTCTTTCTCCATGCTTGGTCCAACAATTATAGCTTGGCATGAAACCGTGCCGAAGCAGATGCATGTGAACATCTCTTGAGGAAGAGTAACCCTTCTGATTCTTACAGATAACACATGGACAGATAACAAAACCCCCCTGCTTGTTCGCATTAGCCACTACGAGGAAATCTTTCAAACCCGTAGTGAACTCGCCGGAGAGTCGGTTACCGTACATCCATTGCCGATTCATCTGCATTATTATAATATAAAATATATAATTAACCATCATGCATTTGTTAAACTAACTAGCTACAAACAATATAAATTAAACAATGAACTGCACACATGCATATTTTATCAATGACACACATGCATGAAAGGTTCAAGTTGCTAACCGCGATCGAGGAGGCAAAAATAAATGAGGAACCTCAAGTGTGGCTCCAACACTTCATATCATGTTTGTTTCACCCTCTTAGGGTATTTCATCAAACACCTTGTGTGCATAAGAGGAACCAAAAGCAAACCTACACCCCCTTGTGAAGCTTGTGAAGAGAAGTGGCACCAAATGGCTAAGTGAGTGTGCTGAACTGGTATATATAGGGGAGGAGCTTTAGTCGCGGTTGGCCTGGCCAACCGCGACTAAAGGCCTTTGCGCACCTTTAGTCGCGGTTGGCCTGGCCAACCGCGACTAAAGCCCCTCACGTGCACCAGCTGGCCACCGAGCGCCCTGGGCCCAGGCCTTTGGTCGCGGTTCGTCTGCCGAACCGCGACTAAAGACTTCATTAGTCGCGGTTCCTACACTTTCGCGACTAATGGGGCTGGACGGAAGCCTCTTTTTCTACCAGTGAGAGCTTACATGGGGCCAGAGGGTTTTGAATTATGTGAGTCTTATCTGCGTTTGGATTTTTTTTTGTATAAATATAATTGATGTATATGTTTTATATGAGTTGTGTTAAGAATAATAAGCGATGCATTCATATAGCTGATATCTTAGGTTGTTACTCCACCCGTCTAAAAAAGTAGCGTTTAATATTTCAAACTCTCGCATGCTAAGGAGGAATTAAGAGAGGTCATTTAGAGTCCATGCAATCCCATCACATGTGGCTATAGATGCGTAAAGAGTCTCAATCTATGAATTTATGGGCGTACTGCCTATGTAATCACATCACATCATACATGTTCTAGCATAAGTACGAAATATTTTACTTCTCATATCTATGTTATCTTTGTCACACTTTTATAGTGAAACTATAAACGCTGGTCCAATTTCACAAATAAGAAACACCTTTGAACATCTTTTACATAGTTAGCAAGACTAAGAAGGTGAGGACAAACTTGCGCTAGATTCATTGTTAGCGGCCTACAACACTCCATGCATAGTTACCAGGACTCTCATCGACGACCTCTTATGCTACTTACAGCCCATGCATTAGCCTCATGGTGCATGAGTGCACTCTAAAAGTTCATACTCAAGTGCGTTATTCCTCCCTAAGGGCCTGCCTTGGAGTACTGTAAATATCTCTAGAAAAAAATGGTAGAGCTACAATGCTATTTGTTGATAAAATCGAACTGCTCTAGATCAGACTATTACTCCATTGCGGTTGATCCGGATATCTCGGTGGCCGAGGCCCTCCACACTTCCCTGCCTTCGATCATTGTTTGTCACGAACTTTCTCCCACCGAGAACAACCATTGGACCATGTTGTGTGCAAGTCTTGGATGTGTTAGCCTCTCTAATGACACATACATGGTGTCGTGGCACCTCACCACTTCTCGCCAATCGGTCAAATCTATGTACGCCCAGTTCAAGAAAGATCCTTCGCTGGATGTGCCTACGTGGCCAGGGGCCTTTGAAAAGCCAACTTGTTGCTCATTAAAATTTCAGAAAGACTAACGCCTACATATGTGGGCGTCTAGCAACTCGCCCATACGCATGAACTCTTATCCAACCATTTATGCACGAATTCTGGCACGTTCTAGCAGATTTTTTATGCCACGTAGGACTGGGTTGGTGTGTGGGCATTCATCCGGTCGCTTACACGCCCGTTTCACCACGCGGAGTCGCTGGGGTGTGCGTGTTTAACAGTTCGCCCACACGCACGCAGAAGGGCTGGTGTGTGGGCGTTTATCAGTTCGCCCACATGCCCGTATCTTCTCCCACATCCAAAGTTGTCAGTTGTCATGTGTGTTGCAGCGTACATGACAACTGCCCTAGCGTGCTTGTAAGTAGATGACAACTCTCTCTTTTTAACTCGAGTTGCCATGTGTTCTGCAGGATACATGGTAACTGCCCTAGTTGCTTGTAAGCAGATGGCAACTCCCTCTTTACCCGAACATGTTTTTTGCCATGCCTTTTTTGTAGTGCTACATGGCAACTGCCTAGTGTTAGTAGGTGAGAACCCCTAAAGTTTTTCAAATCATGGCAACTGTAGTAGACCAGACCATACATGGCAACAGCTGCAGTTGTCCAAAAATAGCATCTGGCACTTGACCTGAGATGGCAACTGCAGAGCAACCATGGCAACTGTAGTTGTCACTTGTCAGACATGACAACTGTAGTTAAACGAACATGGAAGAGGGTCCGGAGCATCGCAACTAAGAGGACGCGTGATGACTGTCACGCGGAGCGTGCGGGACCATGAGTACGGGTGTGTGGGCGTTATCGATTTTTCCCACACGTAGGCCTGTGGGAGGGACCGCGAGACAAAAAAAAAGGTGTGTGGGCATTACTTGTTTTGCCCACACGTAGGCGCGTGGATTGGTTCTTTTAGACATCACACAAAACGTGTGGCCAGACCCCTTAACGTCCACACGTGTGGTGGTTATCCACGTACTAAAATTTTCTTCTGACAAATGTTTAGAATAGACTTTCGACCTCTAACAACGTAGAGGCCCTCCGACGGGAATTGCTTGATTTGTGCTATTCTAAAAGATGTTGACCACGCGACCTTCGGATGCCCCCTAGCACGCTTCACATGGAGTGCGGTTAAGGAACCCACGGGCACAAGCTGGAACCCTTCATCTAGTGTGTTGAGCTTCTTACAGTCGCCTCAACTCTGCGTGGCTTGCTTTAGGGCACGGTACGGCGTTGTGTTGGGGCATTTATGTGGCCTCTCTGGCATATCCACAACAAAATTATTCTCGAGGTCATTTTTCCGACTCAACTAGCTGACTGTTTTTTCAAATGCATTCTCTTCTTGCAACAATGGGAATCACGGGGAACCGTGGGGACACCAAGGACATGCAGCGGGCGATGAACAAGCTCACCACATCCATAGCATCGCCAGAACCCCATCTGTCGTTGCTTTAGGGCAGTCGTGACTTTTGCTGCTTCCGAGGGCGTTCCTGGCCCTGTATTACTCTAGACTTATTTTTAACTTGGTTGAACTCCCTTGGTATGTTTTTGGTTTTGTGTTGAGCTTCATGTACTCTGCCAATTGCGGGCTTTATTAATTTGAAGTGGGACGTTGTTTGCGTCTTTGTTCCAAGAAAATGTTACTCGAATGTGAAAGAAAATTTCTTTATTTTTTCTCAACAATCATATCTTATGTTTGCTCTACCAGCTTAGAATTTGAAATTTCCAATAAGAATTCAAATTCATGAGGACTTGCATCGTGTCACATTGCATGTTAATGCACACCTCTTCAAAACTAATCACACCAATGCTCATCTTCCGAAAGATCTACAGTAATTAAGGGCATCTTTGATCCGTAATATGAAAAAGGTAAGAAATGAAAATAAGCAAAATTGTAACATATACAAATGATTCCTATTAAATGGTTGAATTAAAACTGAATTATAGTTTGTTTGATTATTACATGGGAAAAATATTTTCAAGAAATACTACTCAATGAACAAAGAAAATATTAGGAAGAAAATATATAGGACTCAATCCTACAAAACTAGCAGCCCCATATACCAAAAATCCCTAATTATTCTGATCTTAAAATTTCATTATGAAATCTTTTGACTCCTAGAGGTCCTAAGTACATATGTATTATTTGTTGCAGCTGATGCATACAGTTTCCGATCTCCCTCGTGGAAGTTTTTAAATTCTCATATTTTTCTAATGTTTCATGGACCTCAGATTTTCTAATGGAATACAAAGACAAAGAAAACTGAAGTATTGAAAAGAAAATATTAAATAATTATGAAGCTATTAAATTCAGAAAAAAATCATAAAATTATCTGTGAACACTCAAAAACAGAAAAAAGGAAAAAAAATCGGTTACACTCCACTAAATTTAGCCTTATGTGGATATATGAGTGTTCCTTAATGTGTGAGATATTTTATTTTCTGTATGAGGTTTGTGATTTTCTTCTTTGTTTTTTTCCTTTTTCCAGTTCATGTGTTTGAACCTTTTTATTTGCAAAAGAAGCATGGAAGGCTCACAATCATGTTGATTGTATATTTATTGAAAATGTGGGATATGTAGAAGGTATTTTACATGCCCAAAGGCCAGGAAGATATAAACTTCACAAGTTGATTTTCTAATTTTATTTTTCCTATGTACTTACTAAGCTTTCCACGTTAGCAAAACCACCATCAAGTTTTTGTGCTTAGACACAAAATCTAGAGTTAGGCTGATAGTTGAATGGTAAACATGTTTTCATAATTTTGTTACTATCACAACTAGTGCGACCCATGCCATTCAGCTTATGGGAAAAATAATGAATACCTACCAACCTTTTTTGCTTTGATGAATAATGCTTTTAGGCCATGCATCTTCCTCAAGCGGAGTAGATAACAGCCTTCGTGTGTCTATTTTATCTTAAGATGTTGGTAGAACTTTTCTTAGTATTGGTAGCACTAGGCACTAGCTTAGTACATCAAATGGGTGATGGTCACATATACATATTGAGTAGATAATGAGAGAAGAAACAACATAATGTTATTAGAACCAGTGGGAACAGAAGACATCGGGAGCATTGTTGGAGACACGGGTCAAAGAGTCCAAAGGGAAATATGAGATTCTGGATCTGCACACGAGTACAATGTTACAGTTTTTCATGTTATCTGTACTCCTAATGGAGGAGTCCGTACATCGTTTGGTTGGTTCGCACATAGTCAATAATGCGAAAATAGTTTGGAAACCGACTACCTAATCAATTAACAAATCAAACCATTAATGCAATTAATTACTTGATTGCTAATTGTGGGTGCAAGTTAATTTGGTTAATTTAGATAAGGATTTTTCACACGGAATCAATTTTAAAACCAAGGCATTAATGCAATTACTTCATTAGACATACATTTAATTAGCCCTGTAGATAATTGGAAGTAGAATTTTATTCCAATTTGGCGGGAGATTAATTAATTAGGTAGGTAATTAATTCAGCCTTCTAATAATTAGGCATGCAGTTAATTTATCCCGCAATTAATTAATTAGGCAAACAGTCAAGCGTGTCCAACAATTTCAAAGTGCTCGCTGGTGAGGATGGCCAGCACGCTCACACCGACTGTCAGTGGGCTTTCCGCGACATCACCAACCGGTGCTTTCGAATATGGACAACGGCCATCGTGCGCTTTCGATGTGGGTGACCAAGCGGTCGGTAAGATGGATGATGACCATGCTCTGTAGGACGTTCATACACTCACAGTTGCCAAACATTCATAGGTGAGGTCAACATGCGCTCGAGGAAAACCAAGCACTCACGATAAAAAAATTTGACCGCCCTTCAAGGACAATGGTGAAAGTAATTTGGAAACCTGATGCCAAAACAATAATCAAGCCATTAATGCAATTAATTATCAGATTGTTAATTATTTATGCAATTAATTAAGTCCATTTCAATATGATTTTTTTAGCGCGGAATCAATTTGAATACTGAGTTATTAATGAAATTAATTAATTACACTGATACTTAATTAAGCATGTAGATAATTAGATATAGGAATCTCTACTACTAAAGGAGGAGTTGATAGCTTCGCATCACCGGTTTATTTTTGTCTCATTTTTTACGCCTCACCTCTCATCACCCTCTGTCATTGAAATTGAATTTTTCTCCCTCCCATTAAAAATCCAAATCCCATTAAAGTGAGAGATACAGCTTCGTGCTTACTTTGATAGGTGATGAGTCATAAATAATAGATAAATAAGGATTAAAAAATAATACATACATCGGAGATCACCTGCCTAAAAGAGAGACAAAAGATTTTTCTTGATAACCTTCCAAAAAATCAGATATTCCTCGATAAAAAATGGCTAATACCGCATTATGCCATTTATTTCTAACAATATCTCTATTATTAACTGACAATCATAAGTTTCCTAACAAAAAAAAATCTTATGGGCTTACGCATCCGTGCGCCCCTACGGAGGGACACCGTGCGTGGCACCATGGAGGATGCCATGTCCGGGCCTGACGCTGATGCAATGCTCGAGTATGCCATGGCGGGACCTTGGCTTCGAGGACGGCCGTGGAGAAAGGCGGGTCATCGGACCGCCACGTACATGTGTTTGTGGACGCGGTCATACACTACTAGGGAAAAGCTTATACACAGGATCTTACCAGCAGCGAGTTTTAAATTAAGGCGCTACTGCCACTTACTAGTAGCGCGCAATATTGACCCACGCTACTAGTTAATATTACTCGTAGCGCGTGGATAAAAAACACACGCTACTAGTAAATATCCCCAACGTGTTCTGTGGATATGTCATAGTAGTAGCGTGGGTTTGCTAGGCCGCGCTAGTAATAGAAACGTAGTCGTAGCGCTGGTCACGAAAAGCGCTACAACTAACCCAGCCCAGCCAGCCCAGCGAGACAACCAACCTAGCCTAGCGAACAACCACCATCGCTAGCTCTCTCATTTTCTCCTCTTCCTCCCGCGAACACTCGCCGCCGCCACCAACGCCGGGCGATTCCGGCTACTTCCGGCGGCCGTTGCCGGAACTGCACACCCACGAGCTCTCACGACGGTTCTTCCTTCCCTCCGACCAGATCCGCTCCTCGTGGCAGCAAGCGCTCGCGCGCGACCCCTCCCTGCGGCTAGGGTTTCGGCTGCCTCCAACTCCGGTGCGGTGCGATCTCCTCTCCCTCGATTCATGCCCTCTCCTCTCCCCTTCTTTCTTCTCTCCTAACCCCCTCACTTATTTCTTCGGTTCGGTGCAGCAACCGCCCTCCTCCATGGACGAGGACGACCACCACGGCACGCACGTGGTCGAGTTCGCCATCGCCTACTCCGGTGCGGTGCTGGACCAAGGACCTCTGCCTCAACAGATCCTAGCTTGGGTAAGCACCCCCATCCCCATGGCCGTTTCACTTTGTTCCTCTGCCCCTCTTCTCTGTTCTTCCATGAATCCTCTGGTTTCAGTTAATTAGCAGCACAACCACAGCCACACAAAGGCGTAGGAGCGTTACTGCTTGTATAAAACTAAATCTTTGTAATGTTTTTTGTTATGTTACCATGGCTACCAAAGAGTGTTTGTGTCTTCTGTTTCTCAATATGATATGCTCACAAGTTTGTTGATACGTGCAGATTGGTGGTCTTTGACTTTGCAACAGATGTTATTGTGCATATCGGTGAAGTCAGATTCTACTTGCACAAGGTCAGTGTGCTAGTATTTTCAGCATTTTTTGCTGAGGTCAACACTAAGCATTTATATTTGCTTCTACAAATAACGGCAAGGGTGGTGGAAGTAGATATGTGTTACATCCTGCAGCACGTAGTTCTTCGGACACAGAATGTTCAACTGTCGGGGTCTCTTTGTCATGCCATCAAGAGTAGTAACATCATCAACATTTATGCTTCACGTCTGATTGTTGTTGGGCTGTCTCTTTCCAATCTACTAGACCCTGTTTCACACACAAAATATTTTCACTGCCAAGCTGATTATCAACACCACCTTAAAATACTTGTGATGGCCTAATAGACTGCCTTCAGCAACCTAACCAAACAAATCGAAGAATCATCCATTACATTTATGTTACCATTCTTCAGACTAAAAAAACCTTATAGCAACCATATGCCGCTTTGGTGTTACCACCATCCAAATTTTGTTCTTCAGATATGCAAAATTATTCATTGTTCATCGGTTGCTTAGGGGAACATGGTTACCTTGGTGAGTCATCTCTAGTGAATTAGGTGTTGAAAATGTTTTCTTATGTATGTTTCAGTGGGAAGTCTGATCATTTGCTGCTCAAAATCCGAAAAATCGGAGGAGGAATGCGTGAGAAGCAATTCTATCATCAATGGCAAGGTTGGTCGTGTATTCCTATTCTTTGAGTTTTCTCTATTTCAACCATACAATTCATCTAGCATACGGTATCGTCGTTGCAACCTTTCAATTTGGTAACTTGGAAGTAGTTTACAGTTAATGTATTGTGAGTGTGTGACCTGAAAATAAGGTAGCAAATTACTATAGATACTACTTCAAAACCATGTACTCCTACTCACTATTTCTGTGTGTCATGTGTACTACCAACTTACTGATGTTTCTTTAATTCCCACAGTCTACAAAATTCATGCTTGCTACTGTATGTTTGTGCCCCTAGCTGCCCCTAGCTTGCATGCTGATGTTGTATGTGCATGGTGGTGGCCTCCTTCCTGTTGTTATTTGCTCCATATTGAGAATTGTTTTGTAAAAGATAATGAGATGGACGCAGTTAGGAGATGATGCTAGATGGTTCAAACTCTCTTTAATGGATAGATCATAGTGAAGTTAGGAGAAGTGATGTTATGAATATGTTGTATGCAAGTTCAGTGTGTATTAGAAAAAGTTCAGCATTAAATTATATAGAAAATTCACTACACGGGGATTTGGCAAGCAGTTTTATAAAAAAGTTTATGGCGATTTGCTCCGACATGATTTTGTGTGTGTATTTTGCCAGCTCAACAAGATGAACCATACAGGCGAGGAACCTCCCAGGCGCAGCAACTCCTCCGTCCAAGTTGAGCGCTGGGGAAAGTGGTCTGTTTAGGTTGATGGAAAGCTAGGGAAAGTACCCACCTTTAAATGATAGTTGTGTGCGTATGATATTGGATGTCGTGATTTCTTCCTGTTCAGATGTTCACTATTGTATCTATGAATGCTTCAAGTGTTAAAGATGGTTTTGTGACTTGAGGTTATTTTTCATTGGACGTGTCTCTGATGGAAGCAACTGCATCTAACTTTTATTTTTTTTAATTCGCAATTACTTAGTAGTAGCGTGGGAAACAACAACTAGCTACTAGTATTTAGGATAGCAGTAGCGCACAGGAAAAGCACGCTATAGCTATTAGCAGTAGCGAGCTTCCGTTAAGCGTGCTGCTGCTACACTTGTGTAACAGTAGCGCTGGTGAGCATGCGCTACTGCTACGTGTTAGCTGTAGCGCCTTATTAGTAGAGCCGGTCCCCGCGCTACTGATACACCTAAAACCCACGCTGCTGCTAGCCTTTTCCCTAGTAGTGATATTATATTTCTTGTCAGTCATACAGATAGCCACCCAGGATATATTCTCAAATCAAGTGCACCATTCAAATGTCAAGAAATTCGAAGTAGGGATTTTTCCCAATTATCCAGATAATTAATTGATTTAATTGTCAATTAATTAGGCATGCATAGAGTTAGGTAGACAGTTAATCACACTGAATCATTTTGAAATCACTCATGGACAAGGACGGTCAACAGGCTCTCAGCGTCACCGAGCACCATAGACAACGGCCACCATATGCGCTCGCGACATGGGAAACCAAGCGTTCACCAAGATGCATGACGACCATGCTCTGCAGTATGTCCACACGCTAACGGTTGCTGAAACTTTCGGGGGGGGGAGGACAACACGACACTGCAGTGGCCAGGTGGTTATTCTGTAGTAGAAATAAAGAGCGTTCCAAGAATAAGAAGAAAAATAATTGAAGCGGCCAAATGATCCATTGTGTTAGAGAAGAAAAGAATGTTCCATAAAATAAAGCGAAAAAAGAAAGGAAAAGTACCCTATAAAAAATAGGATCAAGAACTAAAACTAGCGCGGAAGGAGGAAGAAGAAGATGAGACGTCACTGACGAACACACTGATGTTGACATGGTGTTGGTTGGCGCCAACAAAGATTGACGAAGAGGCTAGGAATAAAAGATGTAGGGAAGGACGAGGAAGAGAAGAACGATAAGTACTTCTAGCAATGAATGTTGTGTGGGTTAGAGGTGGAGCTTATTGGAGACAAGGAATATGTTCAGATTGCCACTCGCTTTACAAGTGGGTCTTAATTTTCAAAGTTGAATGAACCTTTGAGAATTAGCTCTATAGTTATTTGTTGTTTTGTGTTAATAGTATATGTTAGCTCTCTTCGCTCTATTATATTGTTAATATAAAATGTTCCATACATGTTGCAACGCACGGCGAAGATGAGGTGAACATCATCTGGTTCTAAAGGTGATGGCTCAAGTGAGAAATTTCCCGGTATGACGAAAAACTGAGTAGGAAATGGAGGGTCCGATAGGAAAAAAGGGAAGGGTGTGCCGTGGGATGGGGTTTTTGCTGTTCGGTCTGCGTGTTGGAGAATAGTCCCGGCATCCATATTTCTCCCCCACATATGATATGGATTTGGGGAGCCTGAACTATCCAAACCTTTAAATTCCGGGGAGCCTACTAGGCACTCGTCTAATGTTGGAACACACCCGAACGTATGAGGGAGAAATGAGCTTCGATCATGAAGATAACCCTAATTATTTATTTTATTTATTTATATATGCATTATAGCCCGTAGCAACGCACGGGCATTCTACTAGTCGTTTTAATTACTAGCCAGTCATGTATTATTTGTGGCTAAAACCTTGCCATTTGAAGAAAGCTCGTTGAGGTACCTTTCTACTTGGTAAACTGGATTGATCATGAGAGTGGTAATCAGAAAAACAGAAAATGCATGTTTTTCATATTCCATTTTTATTTTTCTTGAATCTAGAAAAGAAAGTTTCAAAATAGAGAGCTGAAACAGATGTTGTTTCTAACTCGTGGCTTGCAACATTACTTGCGTCGGGTTCTCTTCAACTGGTTTTTCTGGTTAATTCTATGCCTTTGTTGTTCAAAGCATATTCCACGGTAACATACACACGTAAATGTAAGTAGGTTTAGTCGGACACATTCTTGTTGGCCAAGAATCCCATACGCCACTAGAGATGCACATTGATCGAGATCGACTACGTGCGATGATGGGTGTAATCCATCTTACAATACCATCCTTCCATTCTCCCCATTTTAGCAACATGTGGCCTTCCTGCAAAAAAAAAAAAAAAACGTCGCTAACCACCTAGCTGAACTCGTCATGACCAAAAAATATTAATACAAGTAAATGCAAAGTACAAGTTACTATCTGTAAATTTCTGAACCTATGAATAGTTTCCATATTAAATCAGGCACAAAACAAACCAAATACAATTGCAATACAATTTGATGGTAAAACGTTGTTTGGATTGGAACAAACTCCTTCAACTTTTGCTTAACAACCATATCTTGTGTCTTCTCTATTCTTGTTTGCAACCATGTGTCTGGTTTCTCCGGCTCTCGTCGGCACCGCAGTCGATCAGCCTCGTCTCCGGTGCCTTAGGGCATTGAGGCATGGTGGACCCCGACCCTTGCCGACAGGAGGGTTCCTGCATCATTTTAGGTCAATTAGGATTTGTGTCTTGCCAGTTCCGATAGGGGAGCGGTGATAGCGGCGCGTCCGTGGCTCATTTTGGCGGCAGTAGTGGTCGGTCGATGGTCTTAGAATCCCGATGTAATTTTTATTATATTTGAGGTGCTTTGTACCTCCGGTGAACTTTGATAATAGATGAATCATCTTCACAAAAAGTAGAGTTTTTGTCTTGCCCGAGAAGGCGGCGGCTCCCTGAAGATGGTATAAGGTTTTCCTGCCTACCCCCATCCTAACGACCCGTATAGCATCGCCGGAGGGCTGTGGACGTGTGTTCCTCATGGATCTCGCGGGATTTAGGGCCTGTTCGGCAACACTCCAGCTCCTAACTCCACGACCGGAGCAGGGTGGAGCGTGCCGAACGCATCAGCTCTGCGAATCTGTCGCGGGAGAGCGGAGCCGCACGCAGTGCAATTTCATGGAGTGGCATGACCCTCGCTCCTCGTTTCACCAGAAGCAGAATCTGATCGAAATTACAAAACATGCCACCACCAAGTGCCACCAACGAAACGGTACGAGTCTATTTTCTCTAGCGTGAGCTGTTGGTGCTCCACACGTGGATTTTCTTACCCACCCGAACAGCCCATACTTGACCGTAATGCGATGCCAGCCCACGTTCTCACGGAGCGGAGCCAACCGAACACAGGCGCTCCATCGGGAGAGCGCTTCCTGCCGGGAGCGGAGCGGAGCGATAGGTTTTTGTTGGAAATATGAGCAATTTACCGAATGATTTTATTAATAGAAATAGTAGATAAAACATGACTAAAATAGCAAATATAAAGTAAGTCATGCAATCTGACAGAGAGAAGGTAAACATCGTCTGCATATATGAATTTGAGGTAAACACATCTAGAACAGTCACTAGATGAAGTTGCTTATACGACATAGAACCTAACATACGTAGGACAGAAACTAGAGCCAAGAACTGTAGCAGGACTTCTAACAGAAAGGAGAAGAACACGTACGGCACAGCAGCAGCAGAAGCGCTGGACTTGGGGTCGGTGTCCTCCCCTGCCATGTCGTCGAGGAGGTCGTGGACGTCGGGGAAGTAGTCGTCGGCGACCGGATCGTCCGTGATGAATCAGCCAGTAGTCGCGCAGAGCGCTCCCCAAAAACCTTATCACCCTTCTCCCGTACAGGACTCAAAGAGTGTGGTTTCGGAGGCCTACTGTCCCGACCTGCGGTGCACGCCGCAAGCCGGGATGGAGAGGATCGTAGCTGCAGCGCAGTGCTCAGGAACCGGTGGCGAGAGGAAGAAGTAGTTCTGGTGCGTCTTGCTGAGAGGAGCGACCTCCCTTTTATAGGCGCAAGAGCAGCGCCGGGAGCTGAAGGGACCGAGGGAGATGAAACGAACAGACAGCAGCCGAAGGGTGCAGCGTTCGCATTTAATCTCCACTACAGCAAAAAATTTGCATCTCCCGAGTGACCTTTCATATACTAGATATCGGCTCGGCTCATTCCCGCAACCCGCGGCGCGTCGTGGCGAGGCGAGGCGAGGCGTGGCGTGGCGGGCGGCGGAGGAGGAGCGCGCGTGGATGTCCCTCTTGTTCTCATGCTCATACAAGTGGGGAAAGAACCCCCCTTATAAGGAGGTCCAACTCCCACTAAACTAGCAATGTGGGACTAAACTTTTAGTAGTATCCCTTGCCTTGCACAAATGGGCTAAGTGGGCCTCTAGGATTTATTAGGACTTTCTGAAATAGTTATTGGACTGCCCAAAATAGACTAAATTCCAACAGTCCCCCACCAGATCCCAGAGGCACACAAAAATTTGCCTTTGGTTCCAAAACACTGTTTTATATACCGGTACTGCAGTGGAGACTGTTAAGTTGAACTTCCACCTAGAACTCTATGCTACACTAGTAAGCAACTTGAACAGTGGACTGGGCCTTGAACTGCAAGTTTTCTGCGAATCTAGCTTCACATAAAGCCTTGACCGATACGTGGCTACCGTGGGTCTTCCCCGCGGGTGGAGCTTATGCGTCATACTCCGTGACCTTTCATGAGTTTACTAGAGAGAACCCTACTCTCATAGATTGCGACGTTTGACAATCAGACTCATATAGGTGTGTTCTTCAAAAGATGTTCTGCAGGATAACATCTCTGCTTAAATAAGCCACTTAGAACACATTAAGATATACATCAACCTGCCATGCAGATTAGGAGAGTATTGCATCTTCATGGAGTGGTATTGTGAATAGTAGGGATACTCTCCTCTCAGTTGACCAACAGCTTGTCTTCCACATCTAATTCACGGGATCTCCGATCACAAAGAATAGGTTACCACTGTGAACAACTCATATTGTGGGTCTCATACCCATCTCCCTTGATGCATTATCTATCACATTACGTGATAGACCCTTAGTAAAAGGATCTACCACATTTTTAGATGTTTGGACATAATCCAATGCAATAACTCCGGAGTTTTTCATTTTCCTGACAGACTTTAACCTTCTCTGAACGTGTCTTGATGACTTCATGTTATCCTTTGAGCTGCTCACTTTCGTGATCACAGTTTGATTGTCGCAGTTCATAAGGACACCCGGTACAGGTTTCTCAACAACCGGCAAGTCATTCAAGAGTCGGCGAAGCCAATCTGCTTCGATTGTAGCTGTATCTAGTGCTGTGAGTTCTGCTTCCATAGTTGACCTCGTTAAGATGGTCTGCTTGCAAGACTTCCAAGAAACAGCGCCACCTCCATGAGTGAATACATAACCGCTTGTGGCCTTTATCTCATCAGCATCTGAGATCCAGTTTGAGTCACTATACCCTTCAAGCACCTTTGGATGCCCAGTGTAGTGAATTCCATAATTCGCAGTGCCTTTCATATAACACAAAACTCTCACTAGAGCTTTCCAATGCACATCTCCTGGTTTTGAAAAAAACCGACTCAGTTTGCTAATAGCAAAAGAGATGTCAGGTCTTGTAGCACTTGCTAAGTACATAAGCGAGCCAATAATCTGAGAATACTTCAATTGATCTCTAGCAATTCTTCGATTCTTTCGAAGCAGCACGCTAGCATCATATGGTGTTGGAGAGGGCTTGCAGTCACTATAGCCAAAGCGACTCAAGATCTTTTCCACATAGTGAGATTGAAGCAATGTAATCCCACCATCATCATCTCTCAACAACTTGATGTTCAGAATGACATCAGCCACTCCTAAATCCTTCATCTCAAAACAGTGAGATAGGAAATCCTTGACCTCCTTAATAACATTCAGATTTGTTCCGAAAATTAGTATGTCATCAACATACAAGCAAAGCATAACTCCCTCGCCCCCACCATGGCGATAGTACACACATTTGTCAGCTTCGTTCACAACAAAGCCTGCAGCTATTAAAGTTCTTTCAAACTTCTCATGCCACTGTTTGGGTGCTTGCTTGAGTCCATACAAGGACTTCAGCAACTTGCACACTTTCCCTTCCTGACCATCTACTACAAACCCATCTGGTTGTTCCATATAAATTTCCTCATCCAACTCTCCATTTAGGAAAGCAGTCTTAACATCCATTTGATGAACGAGAAGACCATGTGAGGCAGCTAGTGAAAGTAGAACTCGAATAGTGGTCAGTCGAGCCACAAGTGAGTAAGTATCAAAGAAATCTTCACCTTCCTTTTGGGTATAACCCTTAGCCACGAGCCGAGCCTTGTACTTTTCAATAGTACCATCAGGCCTAAGCTTCTTCTTGAATACCCATTTGCATCCTATAGGTTTGCACCCATAAGGACGATCAGTTATCTCCCAAGTTTCATTCACCAAGATGGAATCCATCTCGCTACGAATTGCTTCCTTCCAGTAGTCAGCATCTTCAGATGCATAGGCCTCTGAAATAGAACTGGGAGTGTCATCTATGAGATACACAAGAAAATCATCACCAAAGGACTTTGCAGTCCTTTGTCTCTTGCTCCTAATAGGAACTTCATTGTTCTCCTCCACGGGACTTTCAAAGTGTTCCATCGAAATGGCAGGTTCGGTAATTGTAACTAGTTCCTGATTCGATGAACTAGGCATCTCCTGATTAGATGAGGTAGCCATATCCTTCATGGGAAAGATATCTTCAAAGAAAGTCGCATCATTCGACTCCATGATCGTACCGACATGCATATCAGGTACCTCAGATTTTACAACCAAGAATCTATAGCCAATGCTATGAAAAGCATATCCCAAGAAAACACAATCCACAGTCTTTGGTCTAAGTTTCCGCTTCTTTGGAATTGGAACATTGACTTTCGCCAAACAACCCCATGTTCGCAGATAAGAGAGTTTTAACCTTTTCTTCTCCCACTCCTCGAATGGAGTTATCTCTTTGTTCTTTGTGGGGACTCGATTTAGGACATGACACGCTGTCAATATCGCCTCCCCCCACCATGCCTTGGAGAGACCCGATGTGTCTAACATGGCGTTAACCAAATCAGTTAGAGTACGGTTCTTTCTTTCGGTCACCCCATTTGACTGAGGTGAGTAGGGAGGCGTCCTCTCATGGATTATACCATGTTCCGCACAAAAAGCATCAAATTCATTGGAAAAATACTCTCCACCACAGTCGGACCTAAGCCTCTTGATTTTTCGATCAAGTTGGTTTTCCACTTCAGCTTTATAGATTTTGAAAAAGTTCAAAGCCTCATCCTTAGATTTCAGAAGATACACACAACAGTATCTAGTGGAGTCGTCAATTAACGTCATGAAATATTTCTTTCCACCTTTTGTCAAAACACCATTCATTTCACATAGATCTGAATGTATAAGTTCTAGTGGTGCAAGATTTCTCGTTTCCGCAGTCACGTGAGATTTACAAGGTTGCTTAGCTTGCACACACACTTGACACTTAGATCCCTTAACGGTGGTGAAACTAGGGATTAAGTTCAACTTCGCTAGTCGCGACATGCAACCAAAGTTAACATGACAGAGTCGTGAATGCCACACATTTGATTCACTATTGTTGCAAATATGATTAACAACTTTATTGCAAACGTCTGATAAGGATAAACGAAACAGGCCTCCTGACTCATAGCCTTTACCAACAAAGGTTCCATACTTGGATATTACAAATTTATTCGACTCAAAGACAAGCTTATAGCCATCTCTACACAGAAGAGATCCGCTAACAAGATTTTTATTGACGGATGGGACATAATGCACGTTCTTCAGCCGCACGATCTTCCCCGAAGTAAACTTTAGATCGACCGTGCCAACACCACGAACAGAAGCACTTGAACCGTTGCCCATCAGCACGGTTGAAGTCCCTGCGGTCTGATAAGACGAAAACATGGAAATATCACCGCATACATGCACATTAGCACCCGTGTCAATCAATCAGTCATGAGAATGACATACTGAAAGAATAGTGGGAAATATACCATACCCAGCATCCTTCATGTCAGTGTCTCCAATGACAACATTAGCGGTTTTGCCGCCTTTCCCAGGATGACGCTTGTCATAGCGATTAGGGCAACTAGGAGCCCAATGATCAGGATCTCCACACACATGACAAGCACCTTTCTTCTTGCCATTCTTCTTCTTGAAGTTCGTGTGTTGCACAGCTTTGTTCTTCCCATCAAACTTTGCTTTACCATCAAACTTGCCCTTGTTCTTGAACTTGTGGGGCTGGAAGTTCTGCTTCTGTACCACATTGGCACTAGATCCTCCCTCAATACCTCGAGCATGTGTGTCCTTTGCTCTCGCCTTTTCTTCCACATCAAGAGTACCAATGAGATCCGGAACGGAAAACTCCTGTCTCTTATGTTTCAGTAAGGTAGGAAGTTCCTCCATGAAGGAGGAAGCTTAGTGATGATACCGCCGGCAACAAACTTGTCCGGTAGCATGCAATTGAAGTGCTCAAGTTCTCTAGCAAATGACTGTATCTCATGAGCCTGCTCAACCACAGAGCGCTCTTCAGTCATCCTGTAATCATAGAATTGCTCCATGATGTACAGCTCAGTGCCAACATCCGAGACCCCAAACTTGGCCTCGAGTGCGTCCCACATATCTTCTCCATTATCAATTGACGCATAAGCATCAACTATGTTCTCTCCAAGAACACTCAAGAGCGCAGCCTTAAACAAGGTATCCATTTTCTGAAAAGCTTGTGCCTGTTGGGCATCTTGCTCTCCTTCAGGTTTGCCAAGAGTGGCGTCATAGCAACTCATGGTTTGAAACCATAAGACTGCTCTCACGCGCCACCTCTTATAGTGGATACCCTCAAACATAGGAGGTCTCATGGAAGCAGCAAAACCACTTGGGGTAAATTGCCTATAGTAAGGTTTTTGGATTGTTGGAAATATGAGCACTTTACCGAATGATTTTATTAACAGAAATAGTAGATAAAACATGACTAAAATAGCAAATATAAAGCAAGTCATGCAATCTGACAGAGAGAAGGTAAACATCATCTGCATATATGACCTTGAGGTAAACACATCTAGAACAGTCACTAGATGAAGTTGCTTATACGACATAGAACCTAACATACGTAGGACAGAAACTAGAGCCAAGAACTATAGCAGGACTTCTAACAGAAAGGAGAAGAACACGTACGGCACAGCAGCAGCAGAAGCGCTGGACTTGGGGTCGGTGTCCTCGCCTGCCATGTCGTCGAGGAGGTCGTGGACGTCGGGGAAGAAGTCCTCGTCGGGGAAGTAGTCGTCGGCGACCGGATCGTCCGTGATGAATCAGCCAGTAGTCGCGCAGAGCGCTCCCCAAAAAACCTTATCACCCTTCTCCCGTACAGGACACAAAGAGTGCGGTTTTGGAGGCCTACTGTCCCGACCTGCGGTGCATGCCGCAAGCCGGGATGGAGAAGATCGTAGCAGCAGCGCAGTGCTCAGGAACCGGTGGCGAGAGGAAGAAGTAGTTCTGGTGCGTCTTGCTGAGAGGAGCGACCTCCCTTTTATAGGCGCAAGAGAAGGAGGCGAGAGGGCAGCGCCGGGAGCTGAAGGGACCGAGGGAGATGAAATGAACAGACAACAGCCGAAGGGTGCAGCGTTCGCATTTTCCATCTCCCGAGTGACCTTTCGTATACCCGTAGTGCGTGGCAAAAATTTAGACATCGGCTCGGCTCATTCCTGCAACCCGCGGCGCGTCGTGACGAGGCGAGGCGAGGCGAGGCGCGTCGTGACGAGGCGAGGCGGGCGGCGGAGGAGGAGCGCGCGTGGATGTCCCTCTTGTTCTCATGCTCATACAAGTGGGGAAAGAACCCCCCTTATAAGGAGGTCCAACTCCCACTAAACTAGCAATGTGGGACTAAACTTTTAGTAGTATCCCTTGCCTTGCACAAACGGGCTAAGTGGGCCTCTAGGATTTATTAGGAATTTCTGAAATAGTTATTGGGCTGCCCAAAATAGACTAAATTCCAGCAGTTTTTATGGAGTGGAGGGTTACCAAACAGGCCCTAAGTTGGTATTGGTATTTGTTGAATCTTTGCGGATGCAATCCTCGTCTGTGTGCTTACAAGTTGGATCCTTTCGGCCCCAAGTGTCTAAGGGCTCCCAATTTACACTCTCTGATGCGCTTGACTAGACAGACATAAGGAATAAGGATCGGGACCACTAATTTAGGGATTCTACGGTTGTCGCAGATTTATCCCTCATAACTGCATGATCCATTAGGGCAAGCGGGCGAGTAGGTGATCCTGTCGTGATGAGCGGATGAGTAATCAGAGTGTGCTAATGTGCCGACCCAGTTGCACCATAGGGTCTATTTGGCGTAGAAGGCGCTAACGAGGAGCTCCCACCAGCGTATGCAGCTCACACCCCACTGATACGTCTCCAACATATTTATAATTTTTTATTGTTCCATGCTGTTATATTATCATTCTTGGATATTTTACAATCATTTTATAGTCATTTTTATATTATTTTTTGGTACTAACCTATTAACATAGTGCCCAGTGCCTGTTGTTGTTTTCTGCTTGCTTTTTACATCGCAGGAAATCAATACCAAACGGGGTCCAAACGTAGCAAAACTTTTTGTGGATTTTTTCTGGACCAGATGACACAAGTTGGGCCGAAGAAGTACCAGAGGGGTGTCCGGAGGGGGGCACAACCCACCATGGCACGCCTGGGCCAGGCGCGCCCAGGTGGGTTATGCCCACCTCACTGGCCCCCCGCACCGCCTCTTTGCTCTATAAATACCCCAATATTCCAGAAACCCTAGGGGAGTCGACGAAAATCAATTCCAGCCGCCGCAAGTTCCAGAAACACCAGATCCAATCTAGACACCATCATGGAGGGGTTCATCATGTCCATTGGTGCCTCTCCGGTGATGCGTGAGTAGTTCTTTGTAGACCTACGGGTCCGTAGTTAGTAGCTAGTTGGCTTCCTCTCTCTCTTGATTCTCAATACAATGGTCTCTTGGAGATCCATATGATGTAAGTCTTTTTGCGATGTGTTTGTTGTGATCCGATGAACTTTGAGTTTATGATCAGATCTATGTTTTTATCCATGGAAGTTACTTGAGACTTCTCTTGATCTCTTATATGCATGATTGATTATAGCCTCGTATTTCTTCTCTAATATTTGGGTTTTGTTTGGCCAACTTGATCTATTTATCTTGCAATGGGAAGAGGTGCTTTGTGATGGGTTCGATCTTACGGTGCTTGATCCCAGTGACAGAAGGGGAAACGACACGTATGTATTATTGCTATTAAGGATAACAAGATGAGGTCTATTTCTACATAAATAGATCTTGTCTACATCATGTCATCGTTCTTATTGCATTTCTCCGTTTTTCCATGAACTTAATACACTAGATGCATGCTGGATAGAGGTTGATGTGTGGAGTAATAGTAGTAAATGCAGGCAGGAGTCAGTCTACTAATCTTGGATGTGATGCCTATATAATGATCATTGCCTGGATATCGTCATGATTATTTGAAATTCTATCAATTTCCCAACAGTATATGTTTTCCCACCGTTTGTTATTTTTCTCGAGAGAAGCCACTAGTGAAACCTACGCCCCCCGGGTCTCTTTTTATCATATTTGTCTTTGCGATCTATTTTCTTTTGTTTATTATTTTCAAATCTATTAAACCAAAAATACAAAAATACCTTGCTGCACTTTATTTTATTTGTGATCTATTTATCCAATCTATTACAACTTTGTCCCGTCTCTGTGCCAATTTCTGGCGACGTTGCCTTAAAGGGATTGACAACCCCTTTAACACGTCGGGTTGCGAGTATTTGCTATTTGTGTGCAGGAGTTGTTTATGTTGTGTTGTGTGGTTCTCCTACTGGTTTGATAACATTGGTCTCATCACTGAGGGAAATACCTACCATTTCTGTGCTTCATCATCCCTTCCTCTTTGGGAAAATACTGATGTAGTTCAAGCAAACATCAAAAGGAATTTCTAGCGTCGTTGCCGGGGAGACATCATCAACATCCACCAGGTTCCTAATCACAAATATCATGTCCTTATAATTTAAATTATTTGTAATTTACCTCCCGTTTTACTCTCCCCCACTTCACAAAAAATTATTGTTTTATTCGCCCTCTTTTTCGTTCGCCGTTTTCTCGTCAGATCTGTTTTTGAGTGCAATTTTGTTGTGAAGTGACCATGAGTGATTTTGGTGTGGCAAAAACAGATGATGGCCTAGCTCCTAAAATGGAGTGTACAAGTAATCTAGATGCCAAAACTTTTGTCTTGGGGCAAGGGAATTTTATGGGAAAAGAACATATCCAAGAATTTTTCAATTGTGTTTGAAATTTAAGTCTTGATGATGCACCTATACTTAAAAAGACTAAATCTTATGTGGAAACTATTTCGGCACTAGTTCTGAAACTTGAAACTAAATTAATCCGTACTCACGCTACCTTGCAAAGATTGTTCTATGAGTTTCCAGTTATAAAGAATCCTAAAGCTAAAAAGTTAGCCACTCTTGTTCTGATGAATGAATTCGACTACATAATACGGGAAGCTAGGGAAATCTTTGATTTTTATGGTATGAATCGTGAAAAACTTGTGATTGATGAAATTCTTCATAATAGTGATTATGCATTGAGAAAATTGCTTGGGGATAACCAAATCTTTGACGAGAATCTTAAAAAGCAAGTCCCTGTTTTAGACATGATCCAACAAGTTTTCAATGATATTAATCAACACTATTCTTGGATTGCTGCCGGAAATCAAAAGGGTTATGATAAAAAGCAACTTGATAGTGCTAAGGTTTTCATGGATAATGTGTTTTATGTTTTATTTGCAAAACCCCCTCACAAAAATACTTCCAAGAAAAACAAGGCTAAAGATGACAAAACTTAGATCCTGCGCGTTATGCCTTGCTAGGGGCGTAAAATGATAGCGCTCGTTGGGAGGCAACCCAACTTGTATCTTTTTGCTTTTTGGTTTTCTTGCTGTTTTCAATAAAATACCCAATTATGCCTCTGATTATATGTGTTTTTGTGGTTTAAATTAGTGTTTGTGCCAAGCAAGGCCTTTGGGTTGATTTGGATGAGACTTGATTTGATTTTGTTGAAAAACAGAAACTTTTGCGCTCACAAAAGTATTTCCCATTTTTAACATAAGAGCACTTTTGAGTTGATTCTTTTTCCAGAAGATTATTCAACAAATTGCTCACGTTTTCCTATTTTTTTTAAGAATTTTTGGAGTTACAGAAGTATTCGAAATAGTCAGTTGCTGCAGACTGTTATGTTTTTGACAGATTCTGTTTTATTTGTGTTGTGTGCTTGTTTTGATGATTCTATGGTTTTCTTTGAAGAGTTTTTGCCATAGAAAAGTCGGAATATAGTAGATATAATGCAAAAAATAAAATGTGAATGGGTTTGCAACAGTACTTACAGTAGTGGTTTGCTTTCTTATACTAACGGATCTCACGAAGGTTTTGTTGAGTTTTATGTGATTAAATTTTGGTGAGATTACGATGGATGAGGGAATAAGGATTAGCAAAAAGCTAAGCTTGGGGATGCTTGAGGCACCCCAAGATAATATTCAAGAAGTAGCAACCAATTATGCTTGGGGATGCCCCCGAGTGGCATCCCTCTTTCTTCTAACAACCATCGGTATTTTACTTGGAGCTATATTTTTATTCGCCGTATATTATGAGTTTTGCTTGGAGCGTCTTGTATGATATGAGTCTTTGCTTATTTTGCTTTGTGTTTTAAGTCTTGAATCCTTGCTGGGCACACCTTTTTGAGAGAGCCAAAAATTATGCTATGCTTGCTCCTATGATTCACTTAAATTTTTAGAGCCTTGGAATTGCTCTAGTGCTTCATTTATATCTTTTTGAGCACGGTGTACTTTATTATTTTTGAAGAAATGCTCTCATTCTTTACTTAGATTTATTTGGGAGTTAGTAATTTTTTTAAGAAATTCTCTCTTGCTTCACTTAGATTATTTTCAGAGAAAGAAATATTATGCTCATGTTCTTCACTTAAACTTGTTTGAGCTTATTAAAAGCAACATATGAAATTAGTCCCAAAGTGATAGATATCCAAGGAGGATATAATAAAAAAAATCATGAAGATCATTGGACAAAATAAACTTGGTTCTTAGTAATGGTTTTGAGATATGACGATATCATATGTGAGTCATGTTGATGAGTAATTATGCTTTAGTAAGAATATTGGTGTTAAGGTTTGTGATTCTCTATGCAAGCACGAAAGTCAATAGTTATGCAATGAAATTATATCCTACTTGTGGTGCATTATTCGGTGTTACTTATGCTTAATGCTTGGGTACGAGATTTTTCGTTTCTTGGTTGGACGCTTCTAAATCTTTTTGCTAGCCTTCATTTGCACTAAGTATGATCACTACTTGTGCATCCAAAACCCTTTAAACCAGTTTTGCCATATGAGTTCACTATACCTACCTATATGCAGTATTTTCGTGCCGCTCTAAGCAAATTTGCATGTGCCATCTCTAATTTTTAAAATAAATTTCTCTTTTGTGTGCTCGTACCGCTCGCGAGGCGGTGAGGGGTGGCCGATATTTTCCATGCTAGATGTGTTATTCTCACGATGAGTGTTTATTCGGCAAAGGTATTAGGGATGCCCAGTCCCGAAATGAAAAAGAATTTACTTATGTTGTCAAATAATAAATTCCTTGGTAAGTGTTGGTATGGAAGGCACCCGTAGATACGGTTAGCCATGGAAAGTGAGAGTATGGTGGAAAAAGCAATAAACTTTATTTTCTATTTGGGAACCGCCTATGATTTATCTAGCATGGAAAGTGTTGGAAACTCTAAGTCGTTTTCGTTGGTAGGAAAAGTATACATCCCAAAATATTTTAATCTGTCAATTTTTGCTTTGAGCTCTGGCACCTCTACAAATCCCTACTTCCCTCTATGAAGGGCCTTTCTGTTACTTAATGCATTTTTTATTTTAACTTGAGTCTCCATCTTCCCTTATAAAGCACAAACTAAGGGGCACTATGATCGTATTTGAGCATTGGGTTTAGCTAATATTCGAGTGTGTTTCATGAATGGATCAATGATTAAGCATAATGGGCTAGGGATAACTTGCTTTAGCGTTGATATTTTGAAAGACACTGTTGCTTGTTGATATGCTTGAGTATTAAAATCTTCATGTCAAAACTAGACTGCTGCTTTGAACCATATAAAAGTCTAAATGTCCATGCTACAAAGAAAAGAATATGTGATGAACATGTTAGGCAACATTCCACATCAAAAATTCTGTTTTTATCATTTACCTACTCGAGGACGAGCAGGAATTAAGCTTGGGGATGTTGATATGTCTCCAACGTATCTATAATTTTGGATTGTTTCATGCTGTTATATTATCAATCTTGGATGTTTTACAATCATTTTATAGTCATTTTATATCATTTTTGATACTAACCTATTGCTATAGTGCCCAGTGCCAATAGTTGTTTTCTGCTTGATTTTACATTGCAGGAAATCCATACCAAACGGAGTCCAAATGCAGCAAAATTTTTTGTGGATTTTTTCTGGACCAGAAGACACAAGTTGGGCCAAAGAAGTAGCAGAGGGATGCCCCGAGGGGGCACAACCCACCAGGGCGCGCCTAGGGGCCCAGGCGCGCCCAGGTGGGAGATAACCCACAAGTGTAGGGGATCGCAACAACTTTCAAGGGTAAAGTATTCAACCCAAATTTATTAATTCGACATAAGGGGAGCCAAAGAATATTCTTGAGTATTAGCAGTTGAATTGTCAATTCAACCACACCTGGATAACTTAGTATCTGCAGCAAGGTATTTAGTAGCAAAGTAGTATGATAGTAATGGTAACAGCGGTAAAAGGTAAAGATAGTAATAGCAATATTTTTGGTGTTTTGTAGTGATTGTAACAGTAGCAACGGAAAAGTAAATAAGCGAAGAACAATATATGAAAAGCTCGTAGGCAATGGATCAGTGATGGATAATTATGCCAGATGCGATTCGTCATGTAATAGCTATAACATAGGGTGACACAGAACTAGCTCCAATTCATCAATGTAATGTAGGCATGTATTCCGAATATAGTCATCCGTGCTTATGGAAAAGAAATTGCATGACATCTTTTGTCCTACCCTCCCATGGCAGCGGGGTCCTAGTGGAAACAAAGGGATATTAAGGCCTCCTTTTAATAGAGAACCGGACCAAAGCATTAACACATAGTGAATACATGAACTCCTCAAACTAAGGTCATCACCGAGAAGTATCCCGATTATTGTCACTTCGGGGTTGTCGGATCATAACACATAATAGGTGACTATAGACTTGCAAGATAGGATCAAGAACACATATATATCAATGAAAACATAATAGATTCAGATCTGAAATCATGGCACTCAGGCCCTAGTGACAAACATTAAGCATAGCAAAGTCATAGCAACATCAATCTCAGAACATAGTGGATACTAGGGATCAAACCCTAACAAAACTAACTTGATTACATGGTAAATCTCGTCCAACCCATCACCGTCAAGAAGGCCTACGATGGAATTACTCACGCACGGCGGTGAGCATCATGAAATTGGTGATGGAGGATGGTTGATGATGACGATGGCGACGAATCCCCCTCTCCAGAGCCCCGAATGGACTCCAGATCAGCCCTCCCGAGAGAGATTAGGGCTTGGCGGCGGCTCCATGTCGTAAAACGCGATGAAACTTTCTCTCTGATTTTTTTCTCCGCGAGACGGAATATATGGAGTTGGAGTTGAGGTCGGTGGAGGTCCAGGGGGCCCACGAGATAGGGGGGCGCGCCCTACAGGGGGGCGCCCCCCTGTCTCGTGGATAGGCCCTGGGCCCCCTGATGTATTTCTTTCACCCAGAAATTCTTATTAGTTCCAAAAAGTGTCTCCGTGGATTGTCAGGACATTCCGAGAACTTTTCTTTTCTACACATAAAACAACATCATGGCAATTCCGTCAAAAACAACGTCAGTCCGGGTTAGTTTCATTCAAATCATGCAAGTTAGAGTCCAAAACAAGGGCAAAAGTGTTTGGAAAAGTAGATACATTGGAGACGTATCAACTCCCCCAAGCTTAAATCTTCGCTTGTCCTCAAGCAATTCAGTTGATAAACTGAAAGTGATAAAGAAAAACTTTTACAAACTCTGTTTGCTCTTGTTGTTGTAAACATGAAAAGCCAACATTCAAGTTTCAGCAAATATTATGAACTAACCATACTCACAATAACACTTGGGTCTCACAATTACTCATATCAATAGCATAATCAGCTAGCGAGCGATAATAATAAAACTTGGATGACAACACTTTCTCAAAACAATCATAACATGATATAACAAAATGGTATCTCGCTAGCCCTTTCTGAGACCGCAAAACATAAATGCAGAGCACCTTTAAAGATGAAGGACTGACTGAACATTGTAATTCATGGTAAAAGAGATCCAGTCAAGTCATACCCAATATAAACCAATAGAAATGAATGCAAATGATAGTGTGCTCTCCAACGGGTGCTTTTAATAAGAAGGATGATGACTCAACATAAAAGTAAATAGATAGGCCCTTCGCAAAGGGAAGCAGGGATTTGTAGAGGTGCCAGAGCTAAATTTTAAAATAGAGATTGAATAACATTTTGAGTGGCATACTTTCACTGTCAACGCAACAACTATGAGATGGCCGTATCTTCCATACTACATGCATTATAGGCAGTTCCCACGCAGAATGGTAAAGGTTTATACTCCCCCAACCACCAACAAGCATCAATCCATGGCTTGCTCGAAACAACGAGTGCCTCCAACTAACAACATCCCTGGGGGAGTTTTGTTTAATTATTTTGATTTTCTTTGATCTTTTTGGATCATGGGACTGGGCATCCCGGTTACCGGCTGAGGGAGTCCTGGACTAGGGGGTGTCTGGATAGCCGAACTATCATCATCGGCCGGACTCCAAGACTATGAAGATACAAGATTGAAGACTTCGTCCCGTGTCCGGATGGGACTTTCCTTGGCGTGGGACAATACGGATATGTAGATCTCCTACCATTGTAACCGACTCTGTGTAACCCTATCCCTCTCCGGTGTCTATATAAACCAGATGGCTTTAGTCCATAGGACGAACAACAATCATACCATAGGCTAGCTTCTAGGGTTTAGCCTCCTTGATCTCGTGGTAGATCTACTCTTGTAATACCCACATCATCAATATCAATCAAGCAGGACGTAGGGTTTTACCTCCATCAAGAGGGCCCGAACCTGGGTAAAACATCGTGTCCCTTGTCTCCTGTTACCATCCACCTAGACGCACAGTTCGGGACCCCCTACCCGAGATCCGCCGGTTTTGACACCGACATTGGTGCTTTCATTGAGAGTTCCTCTGTGCCGTCGCAATCAGGAGGGATGCCTTTTCCCATCTTTAAAGACGGCGTCGTCGTCAAGGGAGCTTTGGCCAATGGCCAAACTATCCGGCTAGGCGGTTTTCTTATGACCGCCTATTCGGCCGCCACTCCGACAATGACCTCTCAGGTCATCAAAAGCGATCTTCACGTCAACTCGAAATTCGCCGAGCAGCTAGATCCGATGGAGCTCTCCTCTGTAAATGAGCTCTTGGATCGCATCGCCGCCCTGGGAGTCGCTACAGACTATGATCAGATTGGGCTTAAAACCGATCTGAGAGAAATTAACTCTCCCCAGGCTACCCACCACGTTGTCGTGGTAGAGGAACAACGCGGCGACTCTTCTTCTATGTTAAAGACCAGTTATGTCCGGATTCCCGATCCCTCCATGCCGGATTCCCGCGGAGGGACGGACGTCAATCAAGTACTGAACCTAAAGTCATGCATTGGACCAGAGTTGTTGGATAACATCCAGCAATCCAAGCTTCCAAATCCGGAAACTTCTCGGCCTTTGAGCCTCATATTGGGCGGGGTTCCGAATTTAATTCCGTCCGCCCACCCAAACATAAGCGATCTAGCTCAAATACGGCAAGAGCCCGATGAAACAGTACATCATTACTGGGCCAGATTCCTCCTGGTTATGGACAGGATAAAGGACTGCCGTGAGGAAAGCGCAATCTCAATTTTCTGCAACAATTGCACGGACAAGGGAATCATGAATGCCATAAGTCGTCACGAAGTTACACGCTTCGCCGACTTGGCAACCATAGTACAAAAATACTGTGCGATGGAGAGTGCCTGGAAAACCGAAACCAGGTTTTGGGACAATCCGGCCCTGAACACAACCCTAGTTCGAAATAAAAGGGTGCGTCATACTCAAGCACCTGGGTTAAAAACCAAAAAACAACAACCCCCTAAAGGGCACGGAACCGTACTGGAGGGATGGCTCAACGGACCCTGTAAAATCCATAGTACAGAGGGCGCCACTCCAACACATAGCCTTCGAGCATGTTGGATACTACGGCAGGTGGCCAAAAGTGGCGAAGGTTTTCTAGCCCCGGGTAACCAGCCCAACAGTACCAGTACGGTATTAACAGTCTTTGAGACTTCCGCATCAAATAATATGCGTAAATGAACAATTCGCAGCCCCGCCGAAGTCTACCAAGTAGCAACAACAAATCCATGGAGCGACATGGCTATCACCTTCAATGCCAGTGACGAACCTAAATTCCGAACAGCCCGAGCACCAGCCGCATTGGTCCTCAGTCCGATAGTGGACGACTTTCGTCTCACCAAGGTACTCATGGATGGCGGCAGCGGATTAAACCTCATCTACGAGGAAACCCTCCAAAAAATGGAAATTGACTGGAGCCGCATTGAGCGAAGCAGCACAACCTTTAGAGGAATAATCCCTAGTCGGGAAGTACGCTGCATAGGAAAAATCACACTAGATGTAGTGTTTGGCTCACCGGACAATTACAGGTCCGAGGAGGTCACGTTCCAAGTGGCCCCGTTCGGTAGCGGATATCACGCCTTGTTAGGGCGAGAGGCATTCACAATCTTCCAAGCTATACCCCATTACGGGTACATGAAGCTTAAAATGCCTGGGCCCAATGGAATTATCACTCTTGTCAGTGATCCAGATATAGCACTCCGCGCTGAAAATAAGACAGCCGCACTAGCCCTAGAGGCATTGTTCGAAGCCCTAGCGGCAGAGGAACTCACTGCGCTGCGCTCCACGGTGGATAAGGACGATGTGATACTCGATAAGAGGTCTAAATCCACCTCTTTTAAACCAGCAAACGAAATAGTCAAATTCCAGGTCCATCCAACGGACCCCACAAAGACGGCCTCCATTGGGGCACAATTAAACCCTGATGTAGAAGCCGCACTACAAGAATTCCTTCGGGAAAATTGGGACATTTTTGCCCGACACCCTTCAGATATGCCAAGAATCCCACGCAGGCTGGCAGAACACAACCTAAATATCCTAAAAGGATTCAAGCCAGTCAAACAGGCTCTTCGGCGATTTTCCGAACCCAAAAGATAGGCAATGGGAGAGGAGCTAGCTAAACTCCTAGAAGCCGGATTCATCAGCATCCGGACTGGCTAGCAAACCTGGTAATGGTACCAAAAAAGGACAAATCCTGGCGCCTCTGTGTCGATTTCAAAGACCTTAACAAGGCCTTTCCCCCTTCCCCGCATCGACCAAATCATCGATGCTACCGCAGGGCACGATTCATTGTGCTTCCTCGACGCATACTCCGTATACCATCAAATCAAGATGGAGGAAAAAGACTAGGCCGCAACGGCATTTATTACTCCATACGGACCACTCTGCTTCAACACAATGCCCTTTGGACTCAAAAACTCCGGTGCAACATATCAGCGCATGATTCAGACATGTCTGGCTACCCAGATAGGCAAAACAGTGGAGGCATACGTAGACGATGTGGTCGTTAAGACCAAACACGTCGAAACTCTAGTAGACGATTTGAGGCTTACATTCGACAACCTCCGAGCATACGACATTAAGCTCAACCCGGAAAAATGTGTTTTCGGCGTACCAGCCGGAAAGCTCTTGGGCTTCATTGTATCCGGTAGAGGAATTGAAGCAAACCCAGCCAAGATCCGAGCTCTGTCACAATTGGATATTCCAAAAGACCTCAAACAAATACAAAAACTAACTGGATGCGTGGTGGCTCTAAGCCGCTTCATCTCCCGTTTGGGAGAAAAGGCGCTGCCCCTCTATCGCCTCCTCCGGCGCACCGAACACTTTGAACGGACGGATGCTGCCACGGCCCGACTCAAAGAAATTACGGCCATATTGGCAACAAATCCGGTCCTGGCCGCGCCCAACCTGGGCGAACCTATGTTATTATATATCGCGGCAACACATGAAGTCATCAGCGCCGTACTCGTCGTCGAACGAGAAACAGAAGGGCACAAATTCCCTCTTCAAAAACCAGTGTATTACGTATCCACTGTCTTAACTCCATGCAAGTCCTAGTACCCACATTATCAAAGGATAGCGTATGCGGTGTTCATGGCATCCCGGAAGTTGCGACACTACTTTCAAGAGTGTTCCATAACGATGGCCTCCGAAGTACCTCTCAATGATATTATAAACAATCGCGACGCGACGGGCGGGATTGCAAAATGGGCCATTGAGCTCTTACCATTTGACTTAACCTACAAACCACGGCGAGCTATAAAGTCCCAAGTTTTGGCTGACTTCATCGCCGAATGGACCGAAGCTGAACACCCTAAAGAGTACGGCGCATACTCCAATTGGATCATGCATTTCGACGGCTCCAAAATGTTGGCTGGCTTGGGGGCTGGCGTCGTCTTGACGTCCCCAACCGGAGACATAGTCCAATACGTACTTCAAATAATGTACACGGACTCCAACAATGCAGCCGAATACGAGGCCCTTCTACATGGTCTCCGGATGGCAATCTCCATGGGAATTCAACGCCTAGAGGTACGCGGGGATTCAAACCTCGCAATATCCCAAGTAAATGGAGACTTTGACGCCAAGGATCTGAAAATGTCAGCCTACCGTAACGCCGTCCTAAAAATGTCAGCTCGGTTCGAAGGACTCGAATTCCACCATGTAGCCCGGGATAATAATCAGGCATCAGACGTGTTGGCACGCATCAGCGCAAAACGCGATGCCGTCCCTCCAAACATCTTCCTGGAGCGGCTCTTTAAGCCATCTATATTATGGGAAGAGGAGTCCGGAAATAACAACCCAGAACCAACTGCACCACCCAGCACGGAACATTCTGACACAATCGGTGGCTCAGCCAATGAAATAACACATTCAGCCCACGAAATAATGGCAGTAATTGCCCCGTGGACGGAACCATTCCTAGCCTACTTAATCAGGCAGGAACTTCCCGAAGACCAAAATGAGGCCCGCTGCATAGTTCGGCGATCTAAAGCCTACAAGGTCCATGAGGGAGAACTTTATAAGAAAAGCACAACCGGAGTCCTTCAAAGGTGTATCTCCGAAGAGCAAGGGCGAAATCTCCTGGCTGAAATTCACGCCGGACTCGGCGGGCACCAGCTGCAGCCCGGGCCCTTGTAGGCAAGGCCTTCCATACAGGATTTTATTGGCCGAAAGCCCGGGCAGATGCTCAGGACTTAGTCCAACGATGCGTCAGTTGCTAGCTCTTTGCTAATCAAAGCCACATGCCACCCACCGCCCTCAAAACTATACCCATCACTTGGCCGTTCGCGGTCTGGGGGCTTGACATGGTTGGACCCCTTAAAGGGGGAACTCACAAGAAAAAAATACTTATTGGTCATGGTGGACAAATTCACCAAATGGATAGAGGCCAAGCTGGTTAAAATGGTAGAATCTGGACCTGTGATAGACTTCATATCCGGGGTAGTACACCGTTTTGGCGTCCCCCACAGCATCATCACTAATAACGGCACGAATTTCATGGCCGACGAGGTTAAGCTCTGGTGCAAAAACATGGGCATCAAGCTCGACTACGCTTCAGTATATCACCCTCAAACTAACGGTCAAGTGGAAAGAGCAAATGGTCTAATCATGAGCGGCATTAAACCCAGATTAGTGCGGTCCCTCACGGAATTTAACACACACTGGGTAGAGGAGCTCGACTCCGTACTCTGGGGGCTGCGGACCACGCCAAACTGCACTACCGGATTCACACCATTTTTTATGGTATACGGCGCTGAGGCAGTTTTGCTCTGCGATATAATTCATGACTCACCTCGCGTGCGCATGTACGAAGAAAGAGAAGCTGAGTTGGATCGGCAGGACAGTTTGGATGCCTTAGAGGAGGAGCGCGACGTGGCAAAATCCCGTTCCGCATTCTATCAGCAGCAGGCTTGAAGATATCAAAGCAGAGAAGTACGGGCCAAAACTTACAATGTTGGTGAGCTAGTTCTACGCCTGCCGGACAAGAAAAAGGACAAACTTAAGCCCAAATGGGAAGGTTCCTTCATCATCGACCAAGTCCTCACCGGCGGTGCATACCGTCTACGCAACGCATCTAACAACCGACTCGAGCCAAACCCATGGAACGCAGCCCGTCTCCGAAGATTCTACGCCTAGCGCCGGACTCAGAGTTCGTCTCCTTCCTCTGTCCACCTTTCATATTTTTTCGCTGTCTTTGTTTTCCCTCCTTTTTCCTCCCTCTTTCAGTACAAGCCTCTTGAGGGCTGATCTGCGCTTTGTTCGCACTCACTTGATGTGCTACTCGCACTCGTTATATCTGGGGGCTTCTTTAACAGAAGCTTATTTATATGGGCTTCAGGCCCAACACATGTGTCATACTTCCGCATGTACCTTTTACTCACCATTATATGCATCGATATGACTTAAGTTTTGGCCAAGATGGGTTGCCTGGCTCCTGTGCTTACCCCTACGTTCCCGATTGTTCGGCTAGGAGGTAAAGGGAGCACCTCTGCGATTGTTACTGCTGGGTCAGCCGGATGTGTACCTCAGACTGGGTGAAGCCGAAGGCTAGCGTTCTTAAGGGAATATTCGGTCGGTGACCTGAAAGATGATTTATTACTTATTTATTTATCTGCCCCCAGATGCTTTTCCTGCTCTTTTTGAAGTCTGGACATGCACTTTAGGGCATGCCTCCCAGGGAAAGGAACCCCTAACGGAACTATTCTCCCTGGAAGATGTTTCTTACTGACCATGTAATATAACATAGCTAGTTGGGCACTTGTCTGATAAAGCACTTATGACCCCTACGCCTTGTCTCCATGCATGCCTCGGTTTTTGTATAACCGTAAGGGTATTCGGACACACTCCGGACTGTTGGGTCCCGAGGTTGAAGCGAAAAGGTCCGCAAAGACAAACGATCTACAATCCGGCTAGAAGGCATTTTACATGTCATTTTAAATTACATCGTCAAACTGACTGATTGTACTCCTCTTCAATCCCATCTAACAGGCTGTCTAATTTATAGTCCCGTTGGGAATATTTCGCGGCCAACTCTACTTGGCCGTACATCAGGCTCACAGGGATCTCCTTCCCATCGGGCCCCACAGGTCCGACCTCGGCCATGTGGTTTGGATCAGCCCTCGTGTACCGCATCTTCACCATGGCCCAGGCCTCCCTGGCGCCTTGACAGTAGGTCGATATCTTCCACAGATGGAAACGCTGCCGTACTCCCTAAAGCTTCTCAGCATGCCCTCCAAGACCCTGGGTAGGGAGACGGAAGGCCAAAAGGCCTGAACAAGGCCGCTCATCGCCTGTCGAACACGTTCGTGCAGTTGCAGCAGCTCGGGAAGAGGGTCTCCCGTGGAACCAGGCATCTCCTCCACCGGACGACCCGTGAGCACACCTACAGACACATTTCTGTCAATTGACTTCCTCGTCGAACTCTTCTTTTCAAAAGAGTTTGCTCAAGCAGTTACTGTAAATGCCGCGACGAAGCCGCTGATTCTCCTTTACGGAGTTAGACAGATGGACCCGAACATCTTTTAGTTCTTCACCCAGCTGGGTGTTGGCATCTTGGAGTTTGTTCCTCTCCTGCTGCACCCTCATAAGCACCTTCTCGCCGGCCTTCAGCTGGCGCAGCAGATGTTGCTTGTCCGGATCTAGTCCGGCACCCTCTGCAATATTATTGTCAGACTATACACACACGCCGCACTTCATAAATTACTTCTCTTTTCAAAATATGAATTACCAGAGGGGGTCTCTATGGCTCCCCCGGAAGCGGCTAGTGCGGCCTCAAGTTGGGCCTTGCATTCTTGAAGCTCCTGGGACAGGTGGGTATTCTTCTCCGTAAGATCCTACATAACAAATGATCCTTAAATCAGTTAGTTTAACTACTTTAAGTCTCGGGGGCTACTGGCATATATAACTATTAAAATTCCCCACCCGTATGTCTTTTACATACTGCTCCGTGGCTCTGGTTAAACCATCTTGAGCAGCACGGAGGTGCGCGTCTCCTGCATTAAAGGCATTCAACGCCTCTGGGAGAAACACGCGTCATGAAGAACTGTCTGACGGCGGCTGTGATTCATGGCGCTCTTCACCTCAGACCCGGTGGCGGACAACCTGTCGGCATCCTCCGTTGGAGGAGCATCCGGCTCGCGCCTTGCGCTCGCCTCCCCCTCCGGACCAGGCGTTGGAGCCTGGCTGGCGGAGGCTTGGTTAGCAACCTCTCCGGGCTCAGTCCGGCGAGCGCACTTTCTCCTGGAAGAATCATGAGTATTAATAGGAGTCTTTCCCTTAAAATACAATGGTGCGCCATACCTTTGCGGCGACATTTCAATTCACGCCGCACTCCTCTTCCGCCTGCGGGGCCGCACTGACCCTGGTTGGTCAGTCGCCGCGGGCTCGGCTTCCCGCCGTAAAGGCACCTCCTGCGAAGCACTGTTGGTACACGATGGTCAGAAATAAGCATTAAAAAAGTAACGGTGTTAGGACTTCGGTCGTACTCACCTGGGAAGCCGGAGATAAACCGGGGTAGTCAGTCGTAACGGCGACTAGAGCATTGTCTATGCTGAGCTAGTGGAACACCCCGTCAATCAGTTCCACCATTATGTCCGGATCCTCTCCGGAGGCCGGATCAAGGGATCTTCCCTGATCCTCGGGTTGTGGAGTCGGGCTTTCCATGCCCTCCACATCCCGGCGCAGTTCCTGCGTCGAAATCATACACTTATCTTGGAAAGCACGGATCGGATATATAAACGTCCGCTTACCCAGCTCCGAGGGTTATTCCTGGAGAATCCATTCAATGGACTCGTGCGGAGAAAGTCCTCCTTCTCCCCCTTGTACAAGCCGGACAGGATCTTCACCAGATCGGCGGCCGATCCCGGCCCCTTGCGGCCATGACGGGTGGCGTCATTCTCCCCGTTGAAATCCCACATGGGGTGGCCCCTATATTGGAGCGGCTGCACCCCTCGCATAATGCATGTGGCCATGACTCCAATCATGGTTAATCCGGAATGGGCCAGTAACCGTATCCGGCCCATCAGATATTGGACGCTCCTATCATGTTCCCATTGAGGGCTCCACGGGCGCCAACTCAGGCGTTTCTTCAGAGGAGCGTTGCTAAACTCCGGGAGGCCAACCCGAACTGGATCCGGTAGCGGGGCGTATTCCATATAGAACCACTCCGAAGGCCAGTCTTCGGACACCTTCTTCGGGGTTCCGGATAGATATCCGGTGCCGGCGATGCGCCATATTTCGGCTCCGCCCACTTGATATATCGACCCCTCGTGAGAATGGGGTACGAGGCAAAACAGTCTCTTCCTCAGTGCAAAATGGGGCTCGATGCCCAAGAACAGCTCGCAAAGAGCTACAAAGCCCGCGATGTGTAAAATGGAGGCAGGTGTAAGGTGGTGAAGTTGGAGTCCATAGAACTCCAGGAGCCCCCGGAGAAACGGATGTATGGGAAATCCGAGTCCCCTTATTAAGTAGGGGACGAAGCATACCCGCTCTCCTTTGGAGGGATTGGGGACGCTCTCCGCCTGCTTCCCACCCTTGTAGGTGGCCAGTCCGGCTCGAACCAGAACCATAAAGGCTGGGGGAAGGTATCCCTCAGCTTGGAGCGTCACTAACTTGCTATGCGGGACTGAGCATCTCCTCTAGTCTCCTGGTTGAGGACTGGGAGCGCAAGAAGAGGAGCCGCGTCGACTGTCCATGTTGGAATGGATTTTTGTCAGATGCGCTTCGATGAGTACTTGCGGAAGGAGGATGGTGTGATTCGGATCTGGATCCCCGCCTCTCTTATAGGCGGCTTATTCGCGCAGCTAGGGGGGGTAAACGTAAAAATACCCTTATTGGACGTGGGATTCAAGGAGCGCAACAGTTATGAAGAAACCGGACACTATTCGGCAAACACATGGAACATGGAGGGGAACCCGCCTTGCAAACGCCGAAGACAATGTACGCGCCGGACTCGTCGTCATTGAAGCCTGGTTCGGGGGCTACTGAGGGAGTCCTGCACTAGGGGGTGTCCGGATAGCCGAACTATCATCATCGGCCGGACTCCAAGACTATGAAGATACAAGATTGAATACTTCGTCCCGTGTCCGGATGGGACTTTCCTTGGCGTGGAAGGCAAGCTTGGCAATATGGATATGTAGATCTCCTACCATTGTAACCGACTCTATGTAACCCTAGCCCTCTCCGGTGTCTATATAAACCGGACGGCTTTAGTCCATAGGACGAACAACAATCATACCATAGGCTAGCTTCTAGGGTTTAGCCTCCTTGATCTCGTGGTAGATCTACTCTTGTAATACCCACATCATCAAGATCAATCAAGCAGGACGTAGGGTTTTACCTCCATCAAGAGGGCCCGAACTTGGGTAAAACATCGTGTCCCGTGTCTCCTGTTACCATCTGCCTAGACGCACAGTTCGGGACCCCCTACCCGAGATCCGCCGGTTTTGACACCGACACCGGCCCTTTCTCGTGAATGAGGAGCCGAGTCCACTCCTCTGAGAATAACCCGCCTAGCATGGAAGATATAGGCAACCCTAGTTGTAACATGAGCTTCTCGAGCATACAAAACAGAATTTCATTTGAAGGTTTAGAGTTTGGCACATACAAATTTACTTGGAATGGCAGGTAAATACCACATAAAGGAAGGTATAGTGGACTCATATGGAACAACTTTGGGGTTTAAGGATTTTGGATGCACAAGCAGTAGTCTTGCTTAGTACAGGTGAAGGCTAGCAAAAGACTAGGAAGCGACCAACTGAGAGAGCGACAACAGTCATGAACATGCATTAAAATTAATTCACACCGAATACAAGCATGAGTAGGATATAATCTACCATGAACATAAATATCATGAAGGCTATGTTGATTTAGTTTCAACTACATGCGTGAACATGTGCCAAGTTGAGTCACTCAATTCATTCAGAGGAGGATACCATCCCATCATACCACATCATAATCATTCTAATAGCATGTTGGCACGCAAGGTAAACCATTATAACTCAAAGCTAATCAAGCATGGAACAAGCAACTACAATCTCTAAATGTCATTGCAAATATATTTACTTCATAATAAGCTGACTCAGAAACAATGAACTCATCATATTTAGAAAAACAAGAGAGGTCGAGTTCATACCAGCTTTTCTCATCCCAATAAGTCCATCATATATCGTCATTATTGCCTTTCACTTGCACGACCGTACGATGTGTATAATAATAAGAGTGTACGTGCATTGGACTAAGCTGGAATCTGCAAGCATTCAACTCAAAAGAGAAGACAAATAATATGGGATCTAAATTAAATAAACAAACATGCATACGAGAGCCACTAAGCATTTTCAATATGGTCTTCTCGACCCCCAAAGGAAAGAAAGGAAAATAAAACTATTTACACGGGAAAGCTCCCAACAAGTAAAAGAAGAACGAGAAATCTTTTTGGATTTTCATTTTAATTCTACTACAAGCATGGAAACTAAACTAACTAACTTTTTTGGTTTTTCTCAAGGTTTATCAAACACACAAGAAGAAAACGAGAAAAATAAATTTAAACTAACATGGATAATACAATGAAAGAGTATGAGCACCGACGACTAGTGTGTGAACATGAATGTAAAGTCGGTGAGAAATACGTACTCCCCCAAGCTTAGGCTTTTGGCCTAAGTTGGTCTAATACCAGGGACCGCCTTGCGGATATCCATAAGTGAAACCAGGGTCGTACTGAGATGCAGCGGCAACCGCATCATGAGCTGCAGCGTGTTGGCGAGCTGCCTCCGCTCTCCTCTCATGATCAGCTGCTTCCTCCCTGGTAACAACATGTCTTCCTTTTGCCTCATAATCAAAAAGGTAGGGAGCAGGAAGAGTAACATGGACGACGTTGCGCCTGTCATAGGTTAGTCGATATTGGAGGAATTGATCATTCCTCCCAAGAAATTGATGACTGACCAAAGCTTCATAATCCAAATAAACAGGAGGTAGTATCATATCTCCCTCTCGTGGGGTTATACCAAGAAAATTAGCCACACGGGTTGCATAAATTCCTCCAAATAGATTTCCCTTTCTACTATTATTCTGCAACCTACGTGCAACTATTGCCCCCAAGTTATAACCTTTAAAACCTAACACAGCACTCTTGAGGATACTCAGATCAGGGACACACATGTGACATGCTTCATCCTTACCATTAATACATCTATCGATGAAGAGAGCAAAATAATGTATAGCAGGAAAGTGAATGCTCCCTATGGTAGCTTGTGCTATGTCCCTAGATTCTCCCACAGTAATACTAGCAAGGAAATCTCTAAATTCAGCTTTGTGAGGATCATTAATATTACCCCACTGCGGGAGTTTGCAAGCAGTTGTAAAATCCTCTAAGTCCATGGTGTAAGATGTATCATAAATATCAAATAGGACACTAGGAGAATTACGCGTACAGTTATATTTAAACCTCCACACAAAGGAATCAGTCAATTGGTAGTACTGAGGACACTTATCTTGTAAGAAGTCCTCCAGCTCGGCATTATGCACATACACGTCAAATTCCTCCTTAAAGCCTGCTCTGACCATAAAATCATCGGGCCACTCACAAGTTCGTACATCCGCGTTCCTCGGCAATTCAACATCTTGCTCACGTATAGCAATCCTGGGTCCTTTCTTCACCGAGGAACCACCTTGGTACATTCTCCTAAGCATATTTCTTTTTCTGAAATAATTCTACAATTTTCGTAACTTCAAAATAAAAGTGAGTAAAACTTAACAAGAATGGTAGCAGCTACTCCTACAAGTGCCTAGAGCCTATATCATGCATTAGAATTACTTGGAACCTCATAAATTTAACATGCAAGCTCAAGAACAGGGCCACCAAGGCAGCAAGGATTTGCAATGAATAAAGCACTAGAACAAAAACTAATTGGACCAATGGAGGAGTCACATACCAAGCAACAATCTCCTAAAGCAGTTTTGTGAATGGAGCTTTGAGCAAAGAGATCAAAAATCGCAGCAAAATGAGCTAGAACTCATGCTTGAGATGGATGGGGATTTTTTTGGGTAGAAGATGGAGTGTGTGGGTGCTGGCATAAGTGGAGGGGGCTACCAGGGGCCCACGAGACAGGGGGCGCCCTATAGGGGGGGCACCACTCTCGTGGCCTGGTGCTTGCCCCTCTTGCAGTGATTTCAGTGCCTAAAATCCTCAAATATTCCATAAAAATCATACTAAATTTGCAAGGCATTTGGAGCACTTTTATTTTTGGGATATTTTTTTTATTGCACAGATAATTCAAAAAATAGAAGGATAATACTATTTTTTGCTTTATTTATATAAATAACAGAAAGTGAAAAAAAGGGTACAGAAGGTTGTGCCTTCTAGTTTCATCCATCTCGTGATCGTCAAAATGAACCCACTAACAAGGTTGATCAAGTCTTGTTAACAAACTCATTCCGAATAGCACGGAATCGGAGAAATTTCGAATAACACTAAGTTACCTCAACGGGGATATGAAAGTCCCCAACAATAAGAATATCATACTTTTTCTTGACAGCAGGGAGAGGAAATTCAAAACCTCCAATAATAATTGATGGGATTTTCTCAATAGTATTTATGCTATGAACTTGGATTTGCTTCCTCGGAAAATGTACCGTATGCTCATTACCATTAACATGAAAAGTGACATTGCCTTTGTTGCAATCAGTAACAGCTCCTGCAGTATTTAAAAAGGGTCTACCAAGAATAATAGACATACTATCGTCCTCGGGAATATCAAGAATAACGAAGTTTGTTAAGATAGTAACATTCGCAACAACAACAGGCACGTCCTCACAAGTGCCGACATGTATAGCAGTTGATTTGTCAGCCATTTGCAAAGATATCTCAGTAGGTGTCAACTTTATTCAAGTCTACGGTACAAGGAAAGAGGCATAACACTAACACCGGCTCCTAGATCACATAAAGCAGTTTTAACATAATTTCTTTTAATAGAGCAAGGTATAGTGGGTACTTCTTGATCACCAAGTTTCTTAGGTATTCCACCCTTAAAGGTATAGTTGGCAAGCATGGTGGAAATCTTAGTTTCAGGTATTTTCCTCTTATTAGTGATGATATCTTTCATGTATTTAGCATAAGGGTTTGTTTTAAGCATATCAGTTAAGCGCATGCGTAAGAAAATAGGTCTAATCATTTGAGCAAAACGCTCAAAGTCCTCATCATCCTTTGACTTGGATGGTTTAGGAGGAAAGGGCATGGGTTTCTGAACCCATGGTTCTCTTTCTCTACCATGCTTCCTAGCAACAAAATCTCTCTTATCATAACGTTGGTTTCTTGATTGTGGGTTATCAAGACCAGTAGCAGGTTCAATTTCTATATCATTGTTATTACTAGGTTGAGCATCTACATGAACATCATTATTAGCATTATCATCAGGTTCATGTTCATCTCCGGATTGTGTTTCAGCATCAGCGATAGAAGTATTATTAGGATTCTCAGGTGTTTATTCATTAGGTTCACTAGAAGTTTGCAAAGTTCTATCATTCTTCTTTTTCTTCTTCTTAGAAGAACTAGGAGCATCTAGATTATTATTCTGAGAATCTTGTTCAATTCTTTTAGGGTGGCCTTCAGGATACAAAGGTTCCTGAGTCATTCTACCAGTTCTAGTAGCCACTCTAACAACAAAGTCATTTTTATTATTTGATTCAGCAAGCAATTCATTCTGAGCCTTAAGTACTTGTTCAGCTTGAGTAGCAACCATGGAAGCATGTTTACTAGTGAGTTTAAGTTCACTTTTAACTCTAGCTACATAATCATTCAAGCGTACTATCATATAAGCATTATTCTTCAATTGTCGACCAACATAATCATTTAAATTTGCTTGTCTATTCATGAAATCATCAAATTCATCTAAGCAAGGGCTATGAAATTTAGTAGATGGGATTTCATCTTTATCATATCTATAGAGAGAATTTACCTTTACTACCTGTGTCGGGTTATCAAGACAATTTGTTTCTTCAGCAGGAGGTATATTAAGACCATGTATTTCTTCAATAGGAGGTAAATCCTTAACGTCTTCAGCTTTAATACCTTTTTCTTTCATTGATTTCTTTGCCTCTTGCATATCTTCAGGACTGAGAAATAGATCACCTCTCTTCTTCAAAGTGGGTTTAGGAATAGGCTCAGGAGTTGGCTCAATTGGTTCAGGGATTTCCTCAGGAATTGGCTCTGGGAGAGTCCAATTATTTTCATTAGTCAACATATTATTCAATAGTAATTCAGCTTCGTCGATTGTTCTTCCCCTGAAAACACAACCAGCACAACTATCCAAGTAGTGCTTAGAAGCATCGGTTAGTCCATTATAAAAGATATCAAGTATTTCATTTTTCTTAAGAGGATGATCGGGCAAAGCATTAAGTAATCGGAGAAGCCTCCCCCAAGCTTGTGGGAGACTCTCTTCTTTGATTTGCACAACATTATATATTTCCCGCAAGACAGCTTGTTTCTTATGAGTAGGGAAATATGTAGCAGAGAAGTAATAAATCATATCCTGGGGACTACGCACACAACCAGGAGCAAGAGAATTATACCAAGTTTTAGCATCACCCTTTAATGAGAACGGGAATATCTTAAGGATATAAAAATAGCGAGATCTATCATCATGAGTAAACAGGGTAGCTATATCATTCAACTTGGTAAGATGTGCCACAACAGTTTCAGATTCAAGGCCATAAAAAGGATCGGATTCTACCAAAGTAATAATTTCAGGATCAACAGAGAATTCATAATCCTTATCAGTAACACAGATAGGTGAAGTAGCAAAAGCAGGGTCAGGTTTCATTCTAGCATTAAGAGACTGCTGCTTCCATTTAGCTAATAATTTCTTAAGATCATATCTATCATTGCAGGCAAAAATAGCTTCAGCAGCTTCTTCATTCATAACATAACCCTTAGGAACAACAGGCAATACATAATCATTGGGAGAACCTTCATCATCACTATCATCAATAATAGCATCTTCAATATTTTCATCCCCCCTAACTCTAGCAAGTTGTTCATCAAGAAATTCACCTAATGGCAAAGTAGTATCACGCACAAAAGTAGTTTCATCAAAAGTATCATGCAAAGCAGAAGTGGCATCATCGATAACATGCGACATATCAGAATTCATAGCAGTAGCGGGCTTAGGTGTCGCAAACTTATTCATAACAGAAGGAGAATATAGTGCAGAGCTAGATGGCAGTTCCTTACATCCCCTCGTAGTTGAGGGATAGATCTTGGTTTTAGCGTCTTTCAAGTTCTTCATAGTGATCAGCAGATATAAATCCCAAGTGACTCAGAGAATAGAGCTATGCTCCCCGGCAACGGCACCAGAAATTAGTCTTGATAACCAACAAGTGTAGGGGATCGCAACAGCTTTCGAGGGTAAAGTATTCAACCCAAATTTATTGATTCGACACAAGGGGAGCCAAAGAATATTCTTGAGTATTAGCAGTTGAGTTGTCAATTCAACCACACCTGGATAACTTAGTATCTGCAGCAAGGTATTTAGTAGCAAAGTAGTATGATAGTAATGGTAACAGCGGTAAAAGGTAAAGATACTAATAGCAATATTTTTGGTGTTTTGTAGTGATTGTAACAGTAGCAACAGAAAAGTAAATAAGCGAAGAATAATATATGAAAAGGTCGTAGGCAATGGATCAGTGATGGATAATTATGCCGGATGCGATTCCTCATGTAATAGTTATAACATAGGGTGACACAGAACTATCTCCAGTTCAACAATGTAATGTAGGCATGTATTCCGAATATAGTCATACGTGCTTATGGAAAAGAACTTGCATGACATCTTTTGTCCTACCCTCCCGTGGCAGCGGGGTCCTAGTGGAAACTAAGGGATATTAAGGCCTCCTTTTAATAGAGAACCGGACCAAAGCATTAACACATAGTGAATACATGAACTCCTCAAACTACGGTCATCACCGAGAAGTATCCCGATTATTGTCACTTCAGGGTTGTCGGATCATAACACATAATAGGTGACTATAGACTTGCAAGATAGGATCAAGAGCACACATATATCGATGAAAACATAATAGGTTCAGATCTGAAATCATGGCACTCGGGCCCTAGTGACAAGCATTAAGCATAGCAAAGTCATAGCAACATCAATCTCAGAACATAGTGGATACTAGGGATCAAACCCTAACAAAACTAACTTGATTACATGGTAAATCTCATCCAACCCATCACCGTCCAGCAAGCCTACGATGGAATTTCTCACGCATGGTGGTGAGGATCATGAAATTGGTGATGGAGGATGGTTGATGATGACGACGGCGACGAATCCCCCTCTTCGGAGCCCCGAACGGACTCCAGATCAGCCCTCCCGAGAGAGATTAGGGCTTGGCGGCGGCTCCGTGTCGTAAAACACGATGAAACTTTCTCTCTGATTTTTTTCTCTGTGAGACGGAATATATGGAGTTGGAGTTGAGGTCGGTGGAGGTCCAGAGGGGGCACGAGATAGGGGGGCACGCCCTACAGGGGGGGCGCCCCCCTATCTCGTGGAAAGGCCCTGGGCCACCTGGTGTATTTCTTTCGCCCAGAAATTCTTATTAATTCCAGAAAGTGTCTCTGTGGATTTTCAGGACATTCCGAGAACTTTTTTTTCTACACATAAAATAACATCATGGCAATTCTGCTGAAAACAGCGTCAGTCCGGGTTAGTTTCATTCAAATCATGCAAGTTAGAGTCCAAAAGAAGGGCAAAAGTGTTTGGAAAAGTAGATACATTGGAGACGTATCAGTGGGTTATGCCCACCTTGGTGGCCTCCTGCACCGCCTCTTTGCTCTATAAATACCCCAATATTCCAGAAACCCTAGGGGAGTCGACGAAAATCAATTCCAGCCGCCGCAAGTTCCAGAAACACCAGATCCAATCTAGACACCATCACAGAGGGGTTCATCATGTCCATTGGTGCCTCTTCGATGATGCATGAGTAGTTCTTTGTAGACCTACGGGTCCGTAGTTAGTAGCTAGATGGCTTCCCCTCTCTCTCTCTCTCTCTCTTGATTCTCAATACAATGGTTTCTTGGAGATCCATATGATGTAAGTCTTTTGCGGTGTGTTTGTTGGGATCCGATGAACTTTGAGTTTATGATCAGATCTATGTTTTTATCCATGAAAGTTATTTGACTCTTCTTTTGATCTCCTATATGCATGATTGATTATGGTCTCTTATTTCTTCTCTGATATTTGGGTTTTGTTTGGCCAACTTGATCTATTTATCTTGCAATGGGAAGAGGTGCTTTGTGATGGGTTCAACACGTATGTATCGTTGCAATTAAGGATAATAATATGGGGTCTATTTCTACATAAATATATCTTGTCTACATCATGCCATCGTTCTTATTGCATTACTCCATTTTTTCATGAACTTAATACACTAGATGCATGTTGGATTGCGGTCGATGTGTGGAGTGATAGTAGTAGATGCAGGTAGGAGTCGGTCTACTAATCTTGGACGTGATGCCTATATAATGATCATTGCTTGGATATCGTCATGATTATTTGAAATTCTATCAATTGCCCAATAGTAATTGTTTTCCCACCGTTTGCTATTTTCTCGAGAGAAGCCACTAGTGAAACCTATGGCCCCCGGGTCTCTTCTTATCATATTTGCTTTGCGATCTATTTTCTTTTGCTTTTTATTTTCATATATATTAAACCAAAAATACAAAATACCTTGCTGCACTTTATTTTATTTGTGATCTATTTATCCAATCTATTACAACGTTATCCCGTCTTCGTGCCAATTTCTAGTGCCATTGCCTGAAAGAGATTGACAACCCCTTTAACACGTCGGATTGCTAGTATTTGTTATTTGTGTGCAGGATCTGTTTACGTTGTGTTGCATGGTTCTCCTACAGGTTCGACAAACTTTATCTCATCACTGAGGAAAATACCTACCGTTGCTGTGCTGCATCAACCCTTCCTCTTTGGGAAAATACCAACGTAGTTCAGGCAAACATCAAAAGGAATTTCTGGCGCTGTTGCCGGGGAGACATCGTCAACATCAACCAGGTTCCTAATCACAAATCTCATATCCTTGCAATTTACATTATTTGCCATTTGCCTCTCGTTTTCCTCTCCCCCACTTCACAAAAATTTACCGTCTTGTTTGCCCTCTTTTTTGTTTGTGATTTTCTCGTCAGATCTGTTTTTGAGTGCAATTTTGTTGTGAAGTCACCATGAGTGATTTTGGTATGGCATAAACAGATGATGGCCTAACTCCTAAAATGGAGTGTACGGGTAATCTAGATGTCAAAACTTTTGTCTTGGGGTAAGGGCATTTTATGTGAAAAGAACATATCCAAGATTTTTTCAATTGTGTTGGGAATTTAAGTCTTGTTGATGCTCCTATACTTACAAGATTAAATTTTATGTGGAAGCTATTTCGGCACTAGTTCTGAAACTTGAAACTAAATTTATTCTACTCACCCTACCTTGCAAAGATTGTTGTATGAGTCCCGTTGTAACGAATCCTAAAGCTAAAAAAGTTAGCCACTCTTGTTCTGATGAATGAATTCGACTATATAATACGGGAAGCTAGGGAAATCTTTGATTTTCATGGTATGAATCGTAAAAAACCCGTGATTGATGAAATTCTTTATAATAGTGATTATGTGTTGAGAAATTTGATTGGGGATAACCAAATCTTTGATGAGAATCTTAAAAACCAAGTCCCTGTTTTAGACATGATCCAACACGTTTTCAATGATGTTAATCAACACTATTCTTGGATTGCTGTCGGAAATCAAAAGGGTTATGATAAAAAGCAACTTAGTAGTGCTAAGGTTTCCATGGATAATGTGTTTTATGTTTTATTTGCAAAAAATCCTGACAAAAATACTTCTAAGGAAAACAAGGCTAAAGATGACAAAACTTATATCCTACGCGTTATGACTAGGTAGGGCATAAATCGATAGCGCTCGTTGGGAGGCAACCCAACTTGTATCTTTTTGCTTTTTGGTTTTCTTGCTGTTTTCAAAAAAAATACCCAATTATGCCTCTGATTAGATGTGTTTTTGTGGTTTAAATTAGTTTTTGTGCCAAGCAAGGCCTTTGGGATGATTTGGGTGAGAGTTGATTTGATCTTGCTGAAAAACAGAAACTTTGGCACTCACGAAAATATTTCCCATTTTTAATAGAAGAGTGCTTTTGAGTTGATTCTTTTTACAGAATATTATTAAACAAATTGTTCATGTTGTTCTTTTTTTAAAGAATTTTTGGAGTTACAGAAGTATTCGAAGTAGGCAGATTGATGTGCTACATCATCCCTTCCTCTTTGGAAAATACTGACGTAGTTCAAGCAAACATCACCCACCAGATAAGACTCTTTGAAGCAAGCTTGCTCATGTAAATGTTATCTCAACCGGTTTTGTGAAACTTTCAGAAGCTTCTAGTTTTTTTCCCTTTTTCTAGTTTTTTGTTGGTGAGGGAGTCCTGGATTAGGGGGTGTCCGGATGGCCGGACTATGAACTTCGGCCGGACTCCCGGACTATGAAGATACAAGATTGAAGACTCTGTCCCGTGTCCGGATGGGACTTTCCTTGGCGCGGAAGGCAAGCTTGGCGATACGATATGAAGATCTCCTCCCATTGTAACCGACTCTATGTAACCCTAGCCCTCTCCGGTGTCTATATAAACCGGAGAGTATTAGTCCGTAGGACGAACAACAATCATACCATAGGCTAGATTCTAGGCTTTAGCCACTCCGATCTCGTGGTAGATCTACTCTTGTACTACCCGTATCATCAATATTAATCAAGCAGGAGTAGGGTTTTACCTCCATCGAGAGGGCCCGAACCTGGGTAAAAAAATCGTGTCCCTTGTCTCCTGTTACCATCCGCTTAGACGCACAGTTCGGGACACCCTACCCGAGATCCGCCGGTTTTGACACCGACATTGGTGCTTTCATTGAGAGTTCCTCTGTGTCGTCGCCTTTTAGGCCCGATGGCTTCTTCGCTCGTCAACCGCGACGCGGTCCGGGATGAGACTTTTCTTCCCGGTCAGATCTTCGTATTCGGCGGCTTCGCTCTGCGGGCTGACTCATTCGGCCATCTGGAGCAGATCGAGAGCTACGCTCCTGGCCATCAGGTCAGGTTTGGAAGCTTGAACTACACGGCCGACATCCGCGGAGACTTGATCTTCGACGGATTCGAGCCACAACCGGGCGCGCCGCACTGTTATGATGGGCACGATTTAGCTCTGTCATCGAACAACGCCCAGAGCATCGCTCAGGTGTCCGCTCTGACCATTAGCTCGGAGCCCACTACGCCAGTCGGGGACGGACTGTTAGACGCCACTCCGGAAACTGCAATCTCTACGGTGATAGAGCCGGATACCAGCCTAGTCCCTTGCAAGGCCCATGACTCCGAGGTGCCGGACTCCGATCCAGACTCCGTAAATCCCGCACCTCTCCCGGTTAAGCCCGATTGGGCTCCGGTCATGGAGTTCACCGCCGCGGATGTCTTTCAGCACTCACCTTTTGGCAACATCCTGAATTCGTTAAAGTCTGTCTCTTTGTCAAGAGAGCCCTGGCTGGACTACGGCCAACACGATTGGGACGCGGACGACAAAGAAATTTGTAGCCCACCCACCACCCATTTTGTAGCCACTGTCGACGATTTAACCGACATGCTCGATTTCGACTCCGAAGACATCGATGGCATGGACGCCGATGAAGGAGACGATCAAGAACCAGTGCCTATAGGGAACTGGAAAGCCACCTCGTCATATGACATATACATGGTGGACACCCCTAAAGCAGGGGATGGCGAGGAGAAAACGGAGGATGACCCCTCCAAGAAGCAACCCAAGCGGCGGCGTCAGCTGCGCCGCTCTAAGTCCCGCCAAAGCAAAAACGGCGATTCCGGCACCGGAGATAACAATCCGCCGGACAGTGCCGAAGACAACCCCCTCCAGCAGGATTCAGTGTAGGAGAACGAAGGAGCCAGCCCTCGTGAGAGAGCGGCCGACAAAGAGGATGAGGACGACAATTACATGCCTCCCTCCGAAGACGAGGCAAGCCTCGACGACGATGAATTCTTCGTGCCAGAGGATCCCGTCGAGCAAGAGCATTTCAAACGCAGACTCGTAGCCATGGCAAGCAGCCTCAAGAAGAAACAGCAGCAGCTTAGAGCTGACCAAGACTTGCTAGCCGACAGATGGACCGAAGTCCTGCCGGCCGAAGAGTATAAACTAGAACGCCCATCCAAGAGCTACCCGAAGCGCAAGCTGCTTCCCCAACTTGAGGAGGAAGCAACTAAACCTACATCACCAGCGTACGATGCGCCCGATCGGCCACCCCGTGGCCATGATAGAGAGGCCTTCAGGCCCTTGACCCAAGCCGCACCCCGACACCGCTCAAAACATACCAGAGTACGGGGAGACGCAATAGACCTGCGAGACATCTTGGAAAATAAGGCAAGGCAAACAAGATCGATCTACGGATCGCATGGGCGCCCCGCTTCACGTGACGCTAGCCGTCACGCCGGCCATAATAAGTATGGCCCGGTCGAATACAACAGACCAAGCTCGTCCGAGCTGCGTCACGATATAGCTCAGTACAGGGGCACCGCACACCCACTATGCTTCACAGACGAAGTAATGGATCATCAAATCCCAGAGGGCTTCAAACCCGTAAACATCGAATCATATGATGGCACAACAGATCCTGCGGTATGGATCAAGGATTATCTCCTTCACATCCACATGGCTCGTGGCGATGATCTACATGCCATCAAATACCTCCCGCTCAAGCTTAAAGGACCAGCTCGACATTGGCTTAATAGCCTGCCAGCAGAGTCAATCAGTTGTTGGGAGGACCTGGAATCCGCATTCCTTGACAACTTCCAGGGCATGTATGTGCGACCACCAGACGCCGATGACCTAAGCCACATAATCCAGCAACCAGAGGAATCGGCCAGACAATTCTGGACACGGTTCCTGACAAAGAAAAAGCAAATAGTCAATTGTCCGGACGCCGAGGCCCTCGCAGCCTTCGGGCACAACATCCGAGACGAATGGCTTGCCCGGCACCTAGGACAGGAAAAGCCGAAGTCTATGGCAGCCCTCACGACACTCATGACTCACTTCTGCGCGGGAGAAGACAGCTGGCTGGCTCGTAGCAATAACATAAGCAAGAGCCCCGACAATTCGGATAACAAGGATAATAACGGTAGGTCACGCTGCAACAAGCATAAGCGCCGCATTAACGGTGATAATACTGAAGATACGGCAGTCAATGCTGGATTCAGAGGCTCTAAACCGGGTCAGCGGAAGAAGCCATTCAAACGAAACCCTCAGGGCCCATCCAGCTTAGACCGGATACTTGATCGCTCGTGCCAGATACACGGCACCCCCGAACATCCAGCCAATCACACCAACAGGGATTGTTGGGTGTTCAAGCAGGCAGGCAAGATAAGTGCCGAGACCAGAGACAAGGAGCTACATAGCGACGACGAGGAGGGGCCCCGGCCGCCGAACAACAAAGGACAGAAGGGATTTCCCCCGCAAGTTCAGACCGTGAATATGATATACGCAACCCACATCCCCAAAAGGGAGAGGAAGCGTGCTCTCAAGGACGTCTATGCGCTGGAGCCAGTCGCCCCAAAGTTCAACCCATGGTCCTCCTGCCCGATCACTTTCGATCGACGGGACCATCCCACCAACATCCGTCATGGAGGATTCGCCGCACTGGTCCTAGACCCAATTATCGACGGATTTCACCTTACCAGAGTCCTAATGGACGGCGGCAGTAGCCTGAACCTACTTTACCAGGACACAGTGCGAAAAATGGGCATCGATCCTTCAAGGATTAAACCCACAAAGACAACCTTCAAAGGTGTCATACCAGGGGTCGAAGCCAGCTGTACAGGCTCGGTCACACTCGAGGTGGTCTTTAGATCACCGGATAACTTCCGAGCGAGGACTTAATCTTCGACATAGTCCCATTCTGCAGCGGCTATCACGCCCTGCTCGGATGAACCGCATTTGCAAAATTCAATGCGGTACCGCACTACGCATATCTCAAGCTCAAGATGCCAGGACCTCGCGGAGTCATCACGGTAAATGGAAACACAGAACGCTCTCTCTGAACGGAGGAGCACACAGCGGCCCTGGCGGCGGAAGTACAGAGTAGCCTCTCAAGGCAGTTCTCCAATCCAGGCGCCAAACGTCCGGACAACATCAAGCGAGCCCGAAGTAACCTACAACAAATCCGGCTGGCACGTTCCGAGCAAGCATAGCAGTGCGGCCCCGAACCCAGCCCCCGCCAAACGGCAATGCTGGTACCACGCGTACATAATTACGCCTTAGAGATACAATGGGCATAAGGGGAGGGGCACAACAACGGCACGCCCAGAATGCGGCTGAACCGCACTAGGGGGCTCCCTATTTCGCCGTTTTTCCTTTTTACACACTTTCAGGACCCAACTATTCGGAAGGCCTGTCCGGCAATACTATCGCCGAACAAACGATGCAATAGCCAGGGAGGAAGCAAGCTACGTCAAAAGTCAAGGTGGTCTCTATAACGAGTTTAATACATGTTTCTCTTACAATCCTGCAGCTTGCCCCTGAAGGGGAATATGTCAAATACTCCCATCTCTTTCTTACCGCACTTTTTGTATCGTTCTGCTCTCGCAGCAGCCCTTTTTTCATAAACAATACATAGCTCTTACCTATTATTGTACTTATCTATTTTTATATGCAAACATGTTCAGTCATGACACTATGCAACCGTACACTTTGGCACGGATAATACACTAGGGGCTTACAACACCCCATAACGTGGTGTGAGAAGACTGAACACTCTAATAAGTGCGGCACCCCGAACTTATAGCACTATATGCATCGGCTTCGAATCATGTCTTTGGTCAGTAGTTGGGTTTGCCCGGCTCCCATGTTTTGGTACCTTACATTCCACATTGTTGGCTAAGGTAGCGCTGGGAGAACTACTGTGATTGTGTCCCAGTTGAGCTGGGTTAACACCTCAGTAGAGAAAGCTAAAACTGACTGTCATGATAGTGCGAGAGACCGGTCGCTGTTCGCGAGGTTTTTTCGAGTCCTTAAAGACTTATGCCGCTTCAAGCGAGGAAGCGGACTTATCCGGCCTAGGCGTGGATAGCACCCCGAACTCGGTCTTCCGAATACTAGGGGCTTCGCCGAAATTTAAAATTATAGAATTCTATGGCTAAGTGAGAGTGATAAATCATTATAAGTCCGACGGCCTGGTTCGCTGTGCTGAACGCCTCCCTAGATGGACCCAAGAATGGGAATAAGAGCGCTCAGGTTTATCCCGAACACCCTAGCACTCGTGGCATGGGGGTCGAAGCCGACGACTTGCATCTCTCAGATTTGATAAACGGCCGCACAAAAGGTAATATTTTAAATTAACAAGCGTTGCTTAATGCATATGAACAAATTTCAGCGTACAGGATAACAAATGCAAGTTTACTCAAAAATTACATCTTTGGAGCACTCATCCGCTATGCGGCGGGCACCCTTCAGAACACCATTATAATACATCTCGGGCGTACGATACTCCTTGCCCAGTGGTGGCGCGTCCGTCAACAGCTTCTCCGCGTCTAGCTTGCCCCAGTGCACCTTAGCACAGGCAAGGGTCCGACGGGCACCTTCAATACAAGCGGAGTGCTTGAGGACCTCAATCCACGGACACGCGTCCACCAGCCGCCGCACCAGACTGAAGTAGCTCCCAGGCATGGCTTCTCCAGGCCACAGCCGAGCTATGAGGCCCTTCATGGCCTCTTCAGCCACCTTGTGGAGCTCAACCAGCTGCTTCAGCTGGTCGCTCAGGGGCACCGGCTGTTCGGCCTCAGCATACTGAGACCAGAACACTTTTTCCATCGAGCTCCCCTCTTCGGCTCGGTAGTATGCGGCGGCATCAGACACACTATGGGGCAGATCGGTGAACGCTCCCGGAGAGCTCCGGATTCGGGTAAGTAGCAGATAATTAACTTTTATATTTTTGCTTTGCATAAAGAATGCCTTACCCGCCGCTATCTTCTTCATCGCCTCGATCTCCTGAAGGGCCTTCTGGGCTTCGTCCTTCACGGTCTTGGCACTCTCAAGAGCCAAGGCAAGCTCGGACTCTCGAGTCTTCGAGTCACGCTCCAAACTCTCGTGTTTTTCCACGAGAGCCTAGAGCTCTTGCCGCACCTCCGTCACCCGCGCCTCCTGCTTCTCTCGCTCGGTGCGCTCCAAGGCCGCACTCTTTTCGGCCTTCGAAACCGCCTCTTTTAGGGTCGCCACCTCGGTCGTGGCTCCTGCAACATTAACGTTGGTCCTGTTATTATTATGCAACCAAGTATTTCTATATACATTTACAAGAGGTGCTACGTACCCTCTTTATCCTCGAGCTGCTTCTTGGCACGGCCGAGCTCGCTCTCGGACCGCTCGAGGCTTTCTTTCAAGGCATTGACCTCCGCCATCAGTGCGGCAGAGGTCAGCAGCGCTGCCTGCATTCCCATATTGACATATTTCTATTAGACTCCTGCGTATATCTTTTAAGATCCTCAGTTCGGCTTTTCTTTTTGAACACCGAACTAAACATCAGGGGCTACTGTCTGTGCGGTAACATTTCTTATATATGTTTTTGAACACATACCTCAAAGCCCGTTAACAGGCTTGTGCAGGCTTCCGTCAGTCCGCTCTTGGCGGACTGAACCTTCTGAATCACCGCACTCATAACAATGCGGTGTTCCTCGTTGATGGAGGCGCCGTTAAGCGCCTCCAGCAAATTGTCCAGCGCCTCCGGATGGACGGAGGTCACCAGCATCGTAGGCTTGCCCTTTTTATGAAGGCGCCGCCTGTTGGACTCCGGAACCGTTGATGGTTCCGGAGCAGTGTCCGGCCCCGGGCCGGACTTGGATCCCTTCGGGGCTTTGTCCCCTTTGGGCCTGGAGTCCGGGAGGTCGCCTTGCGGCGCCTCCAGAACCACCTCCTCCTGGTCTAGTCCCCTCTGGGACTCCACCTCGGCGTAGTCCGTAGGGAGAGGGGAGGAGGCCGTCGGAAGTGAAGCACTATTCACATCCGACGAGCCCAAGGAGCCGCTCGTCAAATCATCAAGCTGAGCTCTGGGCGGGCTGCATCCTTAAAATTCGGCATGAGAAGCTATCAAATACCAGAGGAGCGCCATAAGTAGTTCGGGTAGCCGGACACTTACGATTTTGCCAGGGGCTTGACCCTGGATGGCCATTCCCCCTCGCCGTCTTCGGCGTCGGGGGCGTAGTCTGGCAGAAGGGTCTTCCCCTTCTTGGACCCTCCGGCCTCCCCAGTTGGGGAGGCCTTCCTTTTCTTCCCTTCCCCCGTTGGGGAAGAAGCTTGTTTCTTCTCCTCCTCGTCTTCGCGGGAGGAGTCCGCCTCGAAGTCATCGGACGATGAATCCGATAACACCTGGCGCCGGGAAATCTTTCGAATTCCCGCGACCTTCTTCTTGGCCTTCTTATCCGACACCACGTGAGGTGCCAGAACCAGCAGCCCCGTTAAGCGGGCGTCCGCTGGGTCTTCTGGCAAAGGAGCCGGACAGTTAGTCTGCCCGGCCTTCTTCAGCTAGTCCTGTCAAAGGAGGGGGAGTTTAGATCCCACATAGAGTCAGACTATGAAAATCACGTGTCCCATAAAGGATAACATGGCTTACCTCGTCAGCTGGACGCTGCGAGCTGAATCCGCGATCTTCAGTAGCGGATGCGGGGGCCTCGACGCTCTTGAACAACACCTTCCAGGCCTCTTCGTACGTAGTGTCGAAGAGACTGTTCAAGGTCTGGTGCTGCGCCGGATCGAACTCTCACAAATTGAAAGCCCGTTGTTGGCACGGGAGAATCCGGCGGATGAGCATGACCTGGACTACGTTGACAAGCTTGAGCTTCTTGTTCACTAGCTTTTGGACGCAGGCTTGGAGTCCGGTCAGCTCTTCCGAATCGCCCCATGTCAGGCCCTTCTCTTTCCAGGAGGTGAGCCGTATGGGGATGCCAGATCTGAATTCGGGGGCCGCTGCCCATTCAGGGTCACGCGGCTCGGTGATATAGAACCACCCCGATTGCCAGCCTTTGATGGTTTCCACGAAGGCACCTTCCAGCCATGTGACGTTGGGCATCTTCCCCACCATGGCGCCTCCGCACTCCGCTTGGCTGCCCTTCACAACCTTCGGCTTGACATTAAAGGTCTTGAGCCACAAGCCGAAGTGGGGCTGGAGGCAGAGGAAGGCCTCGCACACGACGATAAACACCGAGATGTTGAGGATGAAATTCGGGGCCAGGTCATGGAAATCTAGGCCATAATAGAACATGAGCCCCCGAACGAAGGGGTGGAGTGGGAAACCCAGTCCGCGGAGGAAATGGGGAAGGAATACCACCCTCTCATGGGGCCCGGGGGTGGGGATGAGCTGCCCATCGTCGGGGAGCCGGTGCGCGATATCGCTGGACAAATATCTGGCGCTGCGCAGCTTCTTGATGTGCCCCTCCGTAACGGAGGAGGCCATCCACTTGCCTCCCGCTCCGAACATGGTTGGAGAAGGTTGAGGTGAGATGTGCGGACTTCGGCGCTGGAGCTCAAGTGCGCGGAGATGGATAAGCAAAGGAGGAAGAAGGCGTAGGTAAAAAGGTGGATCCTTATCCCCTTATATGTGGGCGGACAGAACCATACGTCCCCACCGGCCTGGTAAAACTCGCTTATCTCCCAAGCGCCGCAATCAATGGCGCGGTTGGGTTACCCACGCCCGTATTGATGAGAATCCCGGAATAAGGGGACACGATCCCTGCTTTGACGAGACGTGCCAAGGAAACCGCCTCGCTAAACGCGCTGAGGTGGAACAATAAAATGAATAAAAGCCTGGATGTGGCACGGTGCCACGCGGCGGAGTACGTCAGCAGATCCGATTAACGCAAATATTATTCTCTCTACGGTGGAATGTGGAACTTATTTTGCAGAGCCGGACACTACCCTGGTGTTCAACATCTTCTATGGAATATTCGGAGGAGGAACCCGCCTTGCAATGCCGAAGACAACTTGCGCGCCGGACTCGTCGTCATTGAAGCCTGGTTCAGGGGCTACTGAGGGAGTCCTGGATTAGGGGGTGTCCGGATGGCCGGACTATGACCTTCGGCCGGACTCCCGGACTATGAAGATACAAGATTGAAGACTCCGTCCCGTGTTTGGATGGGACTTTCCTTGGCGTGGAAGGCAAGCTTGGCGATACGATATGAAGATCTCCCATTGTAACCGACTCTGTGTAACCCTAGCCCTCTCCGGTGTCTATATAAACCGGAGAGTATTAGTTCGTAGGACGAACAACAATCATACCATAGGCTAGATTTTAGGGTTTAGCCACTCCGATCTCGTGGTAGATCTACTCTTGTACTACCCATATCATCAATATTAATCAAGCAGGAGTAGGGTTTTACCTCCATCGAGAGGGCCCGAACCTGGGTAAAAACATCGTGTCCCTTGTCTCCTGTTACCATCCGCCTAGACGCACAGTTCGGGACCCCCTACCCGAGATCCGCCGGTTTTGACACCGACAATTGGCATTTGTACTCATATTTTTTCCTTTTCACTTTTCATTTTCTTTTTAAATATCATTTATAATTTTAAAAATTCATGAACATATTTTCAAGTAAAAATATATATTCAAATTTGTGTTATTTTACATTCATGAACTTTGTCCAATTTCGTGTTGTTTTCAAACTTCTAAAATTTTTTGAATTCATCAAAAAATTGAAATTTGTGATTTTTTAAATTCTTGAAGTTTTTTACAAATTCATGAACTTATTTTAAATCTATGGAATTTTTTGAAAGTACAAATTTTCAATCTTAAATGAACTAGAGAGTCGGTTTTTTTTCTCTTCTAAATCAGCAGTTGCTGTTTTTTTGCTGAAACAGTCAGCGAACCGGCCATCCAGTATGGCAAGTGGGCGAGTAGGTGATCCAGTTGGGATGAGCGGACATATTTGGCGCAATGAAAAAAATAGCGTGCTACAGCAAAATAGCGGCGATCTCAAAATATGCTATTAGCATGCTATATCGCGCTATAGCGTGCTATTAGCGAGGCAATTCTCAATACGCTATAGTGTGCTATTAGCGACGCTATAGCGTGCTATTTTTTCCAGTGATTTGGTGTGACGCGCTGGCGAACGACATATCCCATTTGACGCTTATGCGCCGGTTTGCAAACCGGCGCCTACATGCGTTTCTAATTGGGCTGGCCTGTTTTGTTCTTTTCCCTGTTTTTGAAACCCAAAAAGTGTCCGGCAACGAGGATTCAAACCCGCGCCCCCTTGTTGCAAGGCCATGGCTATAGCCACCAGGGTAACTCCCCACCGACTGAAAAGTTAGCTCGTTTTTCTCGTTTTTACTTTTTTCTTCAGTTTGGTTTCTTTTTTATTTTTCTTTTACTCTTTTTTCTTTTCTTCCTCATCTTTCATTGTTTTCTTTAGTGCACGGTTTTTATAAATTTGATGAACTTTTTTCAGAATTGATGAACTTATTTCAAAGTCGATGGACTTATTTTAAATTGGATGAACTTTTTGGAAATTTGATGAACTTTTTTCAAATTCGATGAACATTTTTCCACATCAATGAACTTTTTCCAAAACCATGAATGTTTTTCAAAATATATGAACTTTTTCCAAAACCCATGAACATTTTTCAAAATTTGATGAACTTTTTTCAAATACGATGAACTTTTTTTCAAATTCAATGAATATTCTTAAAAAAGATGAGTTTTATTTCAATATGATGAACTTTTTTAAAACATTGATGAAATTGTGTTCAATTTCGTGAACTTTTTTCTCAAATTAGTGAACTTTATCCAATTTTATTCAACTTTTTTTGTTTCAGGTGAACTTTTTCAAATCCGTGAACTTTTTCATTATTTGTGAACTTTTATGAATATGTGTGCCTTTTCTGTTTTGAAAAAAATTCACAAACTTTTTTTTTGGAACCGCGCAACCCATATTGTCCTTAATTAAGGTCGAGGTAGTACTGACCATAGGTACTAGGTACTCCTTTCGTCCGGAAATACTTGTCCTAAAAATGGATAAGAACCATTTGTAGGACATGTATTTTCGGACGGAGAGAGTAGCTCCAGTGGTTAGCTGAGCGGGTTTAAAACGCAAAGGCGTGAATTCGAATCCTGTGCACTGCAATTTTTTTATGAAGGCGCGGAGTAGGAGCTCCCCTGGCGAGGTATGAAGGAACGAGCCAGTGGGCATCCCGTTCCCCTGTTGAGCACCCCTATTAGGCTGGCCCATGAGCGGGGCTGGACGAACCCCAGTTTTTTATTATTCTTTTTGCCTTTTGTTTTTTATCCTTTGTTTTCTTCTTTAAAATAATTCGGAACTTTTAATAATTTCCTTTATAAAATAATGAACTTCGGATTTTATTTTCAGAAATCATAACATCTTTGTGGTTTAATTTTTTTCATGATTTCGTAAACATGTTCACATATTGAAAAAAGGTTCGTAATTTGGAAAAAAATGTTCATGAATTTTTAAAAAACATTCATTGATTGAAAAATAATCGTGATTTTTGAAAACAGGTCATGTATTCAGAAAATTTCAAATTCGCAAAAATTAATAAAACTAAAAATGTTCAAATCTATTTGAGAATTTGAAAAAGTGTTCGTAATTTTCGAAAAATATTTAGAAAATTCAATAAAAATTCTCTGACTTAAAAGCATATTCGTGATTCATAAAATATTCATACAAAAAATTATTTTTGAATTTCAGAAAGCTTTTTCATGAATTTTAAAAATGTTCGCCTATCCAAGAAACGTGTTCATGAGTTCCCAAATGTTCCTCAATTCAAATAATGTTCACAAATTTGCGAGAAATGTTTATGGACTAAAAAACTGGTCGTGATTTCAAAAATATGATGAGATTTTTTTGAATTTCATCAACAAATTTTGATTCCTAAAATTCTCACCCCAATTTGAAACAATGTTCACCGATTTGGTAAAATGTTATCAGATTTTAAAATTTGTTTGTTGAATTTGAAAAAGTATAGAAAATTAAAACTAAAAAGAATAAAAGAAAAAAGAAAATGAAAAACCAAAAACCAAAAATTAAAGTATAGAGGGAAAAATAAAAAATAAAAATAAAAAATAAAAGAAAAAAAATGAAAGAAGAAAACAGCTGGGAGAAAAAAAAATCGAAATATAACTAGATTGGACCTGTTGACATCAGATTTTGGCATGGTACGAAATGCAATTAAGATTATTTCAAATGGAGAAGTGATCTACATAGAAAAGTTATGTATTGTCTGACATGAACATCATTGAAGTTTGGGCCATCACCATCCGATCGCATCTTGAAGGCCGAAGTTGTGTTCGAAATACTGAGTTTTTGTATCCAGAGCACTGTTCAGCCAATTACGCCTCAAGGGCTGCCTCAAATGAGAAAACTTTCTACATGAATTGTCTTTGCCTCGTCGAAGCGGTCGATTGTGATTTAAAAACACCTCAATCCAAGATCGTATCTAAATGTTATAGCCATCTGAATATGGTCCTGTCATGAGCCAAAACTGGCCCGCCCCATCAGACATTGTGTCTGATGGGTAGCGCGAGTATAAGTCTTTTTTGTGCGAGCGATTCGAACCTGAAGTTGCCTCGAATCAAAAGGTGTTCAACACGAAAGTTGTTCTTCTCGTGGAAACGGTCAAATTTGGTTTTGAGCCCATATTCATCTGAGATCGTTTGTGGCCTGCGGGACATAAAAATCAAATTGTTGTCCCCGACTTACCTAAATCCGAGTTCAGTTAATTTTGGAAAGATTTGGATGTGATTTGGAGCCCTTTTCTTGTACGGGAAGTTCATCTGCCTCTTATATTGATAAGAGGGGACGACCGATTGAACAACACACAATCGCAAAACCTAGCTTTACATCTCTCCCTGGTTCTTTCTCTCTCGTTCTTCGTTTGTTCTTCGTGTTGAAGGGCGGCGATCGTCGAGGCTCTAGGGGCGGGTGAACCGACCTAGGGCAGCCCATAGCCGCCGCGCGTCCAGAAGGGATCCCTCCCGGACGCGTGGGGTTTTGGGTCTTCAAAAAGCACCCGCCCGATTGCTTGCTTACCGCGCTTCCGGACGGATCTCCTTCGACATGAGTTGTGGTGCATCACCCTCGGCGTTGAAGTTTCACGGTGACGTGTTCGTGTACGAATAGGACCGATCCAAATTCGATACGTAGCGGGTGCAGGGTACCGGCGCTCGCGGGCACGTCAAACAATTGACCGTTGTCCTATTCGACGCGTGACACATTGGCGAAAAGAATTTTGGGACGGAGGGAGTAGTACAAAAAACCTAACACAGATTTTTCTAAATACGGATATATTATTCATCCGAATAGGAAGTAGTACAATGCGTCACGCGTCGAATAGTATCCAGAAAAGCATCTTCAATGAACCGTCATTTTCCATATAAAATGATCGCTCAGTTACCCTTAAAAAACATATTCACTCAGGCCCAGGGCCATGCAGACAATTCACAACCAAATTTACTGTTTCATAGTTGTTTTAAACAAACACTTCTACACAGCAACATTTTCACAACAGCTTTTCCAGAATCTGCAGCTCAAGTAAATACAGCCTTAGATTGATGTCAAAAAAGAAAAGGAAAAATTAGGAGCTCCCTTGTAAACATCGCTCCAGCACACATGGCAGGGCACGATTGCGGCGCATCTCGCCCTTCCCCCGGGCCTGAGCATTTCCGCACCGCCGCCACCCCTTCCCTCCACGGCACCGCCTCGAGCGAGCACCACCGCGCATTCCCCTCCGCCCCTCGGCCTCGGCAGTCAGCTGCTCTCCCGGTCTCCGCGGCCTCTGCCCCAGCCGCCATGCCGCCGGCCCCTGCCTCCCTTGCGCCGACGAAGTCGAGGAGCGCCAACTCCGATTCGCACTCCTGCTCCTCGGCCTCGGCAGTCAGGTGCCCACCGGCCTCCGCCGCACTGCCGCCGCAGGCCCCTGCCTCCGCACCGTTGGGCCGCCAAAGCCGAGGAGCGCCGACTCCAGACTCCTCGCTCAGCTACTCTGTGCACCGCTGCTGCTGCTCGCCTCGCCGACTCGGCAGTTTCTTGGACTGTGAGCGAGACACTAAGTAATTTCTAAACTTGTGCATTTTTTTTGCGGGAATTCTGAATTTGTGCATTGAAGCAAGATTCAGTTGAAATAGAGATGCGCATGTGTTGAATTGAACTCGAATCGATACATTTTCTTACCACTCTACAATTTCATTTCATGCTGTAGAAATAGAAGATGAGGAGGTTTTTTTCATCAAGTGCCCGCAGCATCGGGTACACCCTATTGCTCCAGCTCATGGGAGTCAGGGAGTGTATTTGCAAGCATTGATGATAATGATATTTTATATCGTCTTCAGTCCTGTAGATCTCGCAAAGGTTTTCTTTACCTCGTTGTAGTGCTAAGTTTTCAGATTTGTATCAATGGTTATTATTTCACTTGGTGTTTATGTCTTATGAAATTATACTTTTGATGTCTTGCAGGTGTTGGTTCTTCTTCTACCGTTGATCAGGTCATGGGACACACAGATGAAGCAAATCATTGATTTGGTACACTTCTGTATCTCTGTTTTGTTATTTGTAGGATTTATCATGTTATATCTATTTTGTCAGATGTTAAGCATTGAGTTTAAATTCTAGATCTATTGTGCAATTGGGCCATATTTTGTATGTATGTTTTTGCATGGGGTATTTTTTGTGGTAGTTATGAGGTGGTTTTGGCGTAGTTATAGGCGCTGCTGATTCATGTGCTCACAATGTCTAAAGTCGCCTAAGCACTGGTGGAAAAAGGGCCTTTGGTCGCGGTTCGCAACTGCCATTAGTCGCGGTTGCGCAACCGCGACCGAACGGGCGCGACTAAAGGCCCCCCCCCCTTTAGTCGCGGTTGCTTAAGAACCGCGACTAAAGGCCCGTCCACGTGGGCGCCAGGTGGCCGTCGGGGCGGAGGACCTTTAGTCGCGGTTCTTCTGGCCAACCGCGACTAAAGGCCGCCGCAGGTTTAGGGTTTTAGCCCCCCCCCTTAAACCTGTTTTCTGTTTAATTTGTATTGTTTTATTTCTTTTGTGCTTTATTTTAATTTTGAAGGAGTTTCATATATTCTACGGTACTACATACATGCATATGAATGTACAATTTCAAATAAATTTGAAATTAGAACCAAAAAGAATTCAAGAGGAATATACAATATATATTCAATATCATCGGATGACCATATACAATTTTGAACAAGTTTCCATACATGATTTAATGCATATAAAGTTCTACGTCCTCGTAATAGTGTTCTCCTTTAGGATGGAGGACTTCCCTGCTGAACCATCCAGCTAGTTCCTCTTGAAGTGGTCGGAAGCGAGCTTCTGGACTAAGCATCCACCGGAGGTTATTCCTCTGAGCATTGGTATCACTCGGAACCCGCTCAAAGGTGTATCTCCGGATCATCTCACAGACATAGTATCCACATAGATTGGTCTCCGGTGGCTGAATATCCCCAGCATTCTTAGCCATTAACATTTTGAATTCTAGCTCTTTTTTGAATTCACCGACCTTTGTATCTACGAACCGTCTCCAAACCCTACGAGGCAAAGAAAATTAAATGAACAAGAGAGTTATTAATTAGTTACTTGATATTAGGAAATGAACGAAATAGGCCGATCGATATAGAGCGCAAATGAATGAAAATAATTACTTCTGCATCATTCTTCTCATGCCGCCCCAAAGCTTTGGATCCATATTCACAGAGTCGTGGACGAGACATTCTGAGGTGTTAACTTTAATTACTAGCAGAATCCAGTGGAACCTGCGGACACGATACATGCACAGTACGTCATGCATAACTCATCGATTAGCCGGCCACATACCATGCATGGAGTAAACAAAAGAGAATGTGCTCAAGACAGAAACACTCACTCAAAATGGTAAGGAAATAGAATATCACTTTTGAGTTCCTGCTTTGTAAGAAACTGCCACAGGTCTGCCTCCACGTCGGCGGGGTGACGCTCCAACACATGTCCATTAACGATGTGTGGGTCAATGAACCCAACATCATGGATGTTCCTTACTCTGCATTCCTTAATCTTCATTCTGCATGTATAATAGCGGACACAACAATATAGTTAGGACATATATATAGTGCATGCAATATGAACGAGATGGGGTAGAAATTAATAAATCACTTACAGAACGTAGCAACTGATGATAGATTTATCGAGCTCGCGCAGATTGAAAAGCTGGAACAATTCACTCAGTTCAATTTGTACATAGTAATGTTTGAAGTGATGCTCATGTCTAACTTCCGCATAAATATATTCTTTGGCGTTTTTATTTTTTATGTAACCCTTGTACCATTTCAGCAGACCTTTCATTTGTGGAGGTAGATCCTTTTCCTGCGCAGGCTCGACGAGAGGCCCATTCTTGACATATGTACTTACTACCTCCTTCACTGGCGCCTCATCAAGGCCTAACAGTTCACGAAGAGTAATACCTAAGTTGGCCGCTTGTTCTCTGGCACTCGTTACAGTCAATCCCTGTGCTGCCGCAGCTTGTATGATCTCGGGGGCATCCGGACAGAAGGCTTCCACTATAAGCGGGGCAATCGATTGTTTACTTTGTTCCCCGAGCTGGGCAACTTGTTTCCCGCTTTTTTTACTTTCGGCCTTCTCCCGCTCTTTGTTCTCCTTGAACATGAGTGCCTGCCTGCGAAGTTCACGTGCATAGTCGTTAGGCAGATTCTTCGCGGCTTGGGACGGTGTGCTCAAAAATGACTTAGCCCACTTCTTTTGCTCATCAGAAAATACTGGCTTGGGCTCGGGCTCTCTTTTCTTCTTGCAGTCCGCCTTCCATTTCTCCAAATCAGCAGCCGCGGCCGCGTCGACTTCCTCGGCACTACGTTCCCAATGCCTTGTGGGGAGAGGCTTCAGTGATGGCTCCGGTACCTTTGTGGTCTTAGGTACATAAGGGTCCGGGTTAATAATCCAGGACTGCTTCTGCTTCTTTGCCGGAGGTGGATTGGGGGGCGGCGTCTGATCACCCGCCGGACGAGGACTGGGGGGCGGCGGCTGATCACCCGCCGGACGTTGTGGACTGGGGGGCGGCGTCGGCTGACGTGACGGAGGTGTAGGTGAACCGCCACCACCACCCCCACCACCACCACCGCCACCGCCACCACCACCACCGTAGGGGGGTGGACTTGTTGTCCTTGGCGCCTCGCCTGGAAACTTGATAAACTTCTTTTGCCATAGAATGAAATGGCGCTTGACATCTCCAAGTCTTTTCTCCCCTTCAGGTGTAGCAATGTCAATCTCCAGGTCCTCAAACCCTTGGACTATGTCCTCCACCGTGACACGAGCATAGCCATCTTGAATGGGGTTGTTGTGGTGGAGTGCTCCAGGTAAACATGGTAAAGCACTGCCGATGGCTACCTTCATGGACATGTTCCCGATAGGATAATACAGATGACATTCTTTCATCTCCTTTATATCGTCCACGGGGTAGCGAGGATGCTCCGGTGAAGTAATTTCGACCACCAGAGGCTCCGGTGCAGTAATTTGGACCACCAGAGGCTCCGGTGCAGTAATTTCGATCGTCGGTGCATCTGCACCAGCCGGTGGGGCCTCCGTGGAAGCCACGCTGCTTCTCCGCTGCTGGCTTCCGAGATCCGCTGGATGATCTTCATCTGCACCCGAGCTGCATCTCTTTCGGCTACTAGTACACTCATGGTTTTCTCCATCACATCCATTTCCGATGCCAACCGCGCCACAACATCTGCTTCCCGATCCATCTTTCTCTTACGGCTTCTGTAACCGTACGGGTCATCGTTCTGGGGGAACCCTATTTTCCACGGAATGTGCCCCATGCCTCGTACACGTCCTCCGTGTTCAGGATTCCCGAGGGCTTTTGTCAGCGCGTCGTTCTCTCTGTTGAACTTGATCTTCCCCTGTTGAGCATCCCTCATTGCGTTAATAAGGGCTTGGGTGGGTTTAATTAATTTGCCCCGGTAAACACACTCCCCTGTCTCCGGGTTCAGCGTTCCCCCATGCCCGTACCACCAGCTTTTGGCCCTTGGGTCCCATCCCTCCGTACCTGGACGGATTCCTCGCGCCCTCAGCTTGTTCTCCATCTTCTCCCACCTAGGCTCCCAAAGGCGATACC
>NC_041389.1:613101968-613142009 GCF_002162155.2 Triticum dicoccoides
AAAGGTACCCTTTAGTCGCGGTCCGCCTCTCCAACCGCGACTAAAGGTCTGTGCTAGAACTGGCGCGGTTCGGTGGGATGTTTAGTCCCACCTCGCTAGTCGAGAGGCTTCGACAGTGGTTTATAAGCGCGGCTGCGCTCACCACTTCGAGCTCTTCTCAAATGCAGGCTTACGGGCCAATTCTGTCACTATGTGCCTGTGGGCCTACTCGGCCTTCTGCGGGCCTGAATCCTGGCCCTTTAATGGGTTTCTAGTCGTATTCAGGCCGTGGTGGCCCAGTAGGTGGCATATTTTCTTTTTTTCTTCCTTTTTTCCTTTTTCCTTTTTTCTTCTGTTTTTTTCTTCTGTTTTTCTTCTGTTTGTTTTTTTCTTCTGTTTTTCCTTTTTTCTTCTGTTTTTTTCTTCTGTTTTTTTCTTCCTTTTTCCTTCTTTCTTCTTCTTCCTTTTTCCTTTTAAAATCAGAAAAATAAAACTAATTCATTTTAAAACCCCTTGAAGGTTTGACAAAAGGTTTGATACATCATTCAGTTCATCGACCAAATACAAAGTTTGGTACAATAAATTATTACACATCAATTCTTCCCTTGTGTCCCTGCTTGCTTACGATTGTGCCGTATCCATGGAGCATCCTCATCATTTAACTTAATGCTTGGGTCAATGTTCACTTTGAAGGGCGGAATTTCACCAAACATATTATAATCTTCTGACATGTCTGTCTTGTCCTCCACTCCCACGATGTTTCTTTTCCCTGAAAGAACAATGTGGCGCTTTGGATCATCGCATGATGTACTGATCGTTTTCTTATCTTTCCGTTTCCTCGGTTTGCTACTCTTGTCCTTCAAATAAAAAACCTGAGCGACATCTTTGGCAAGGACGAATGGTTCGTCAAGGTAACCAAGATTGTTGAAATCCACCATTGTCATTCCGTATTGCTCGTCCACCTTTACCCCACCTCCTGTTAGCTTGAACCATTTGCACCGGAACAAAGGGACCTTAAAGGAGGGTCCATAGTCAAGTTCCCATATCTCCTCTATGTAACCATAATATGTGACCTTTTGCCCATTCTCGGTTGCTGCATCAAAGCGGACACCACTGTTTTGGTTGGTGCTCTTTTTATCTTGGACGATCGTGTAAAATGTATTCCCATTTATCTCGTACCCTTGGAAAGTCGTTATAGTCGAAGATGGTGTCTTGGCCAACATGTACAGCTGATCTACAACATCATTGTCATTCATTAAATGTTTTCTCAACCAACTGCCGAAAGTCTCCATGTGGGCCTTCCTAATCCAGGATTCAGGCTTCCCCGGGTTGTCTGAGCGTAAAATATTCTTGTGTTTCTCAAAGTACGGAGCCACCAAGCTGGAATTGGTCAGTACAGTGTGGTGTGCTTCAGTCAGAGAATGGCCGTCCATACATATCGTTGATTTCCTTCCGATCGTGCCTTTTCCACTTAGTCTCCCCTCGTGCCGCGATCGAGGAAGACCAATCGGCTTAAGGTCAGGAACAAAGTCAACACAAAACTCAATTACCTCCTCATTTCCATAGCCCTTGGCGATGCTTCCTTCTGGCCTAGCACGGTTACGAACATATTTCTTTAATACTCCCATGAACCTCTCGAAGGGGAACATATTGTGTAGAAATACAGGACCGAGAACGAAAATCTCTTCGACTAGGTGAACCAGGAGGTGCGTCATAATATTGAAGAAGGATGGCGAGAACACCAACTCGAAACTGACAAGACATTGGATCACATCGTTCTGTAACCGTGGTAGAACTTCTGGATTGATTACCTTCTGAGAGATTGCATTGAGGAATGCACATAGCTTCACAATGGCTACTCGAACATTTTCCGGCAGGAGCCCCCTCAAAGCAATCGGAAGCAATTGCATCATAATCACGTGGCAGTCGTGAGACTTCAGGTTTTGGAACTTTTTCTCCGCCATGTTTATTATTCCCTTTATATTGGACGAGAATCCAGACGGGACCTTCATACTGCTCAGGCATTCAAAAAAGATGACCTTCTCTTCTTTGGTCAGAGCGTAGCTGGCACGACCTTGAAACCATTCCGGATGCCGGTCATCAGGGTCTTTCAAACGTTGCTGGTCCTGCTGTGCTTCCTTTGTATCATTTGTCTTCCCATACACGCCCAAGAAGCTTAGGAGGTTCACGCAAATATTCTTCGTAACGTGCATCACGTCGATTGCAGAGCGGACATCTAGGACTTTCCAATATTCTAGCTCCCAGAATATAGATTTCTTCTTCCACATGGCTGCGTGCCCGTCAGCTCCCTTCGGAACTGATTGTCCGCCAGGACCCTTTCCAAAGATGACTTTCAAATCCTTGACCATATCAAATACCTCAGCACCAGTGCGTTCCGCAGGCTTCGGCCGGTGATCTGCCTTGCCGTTGTAATGCTTGCCTTTCTTTCTTACTGGATGAATTTTCGGAAGAAATCGACGATGCCCAAGGTACACGTTCTTCTTACAATTTGGCAAATGTACACTTTCAGTCTCATGTAAGCAGTGCGTGCATGCATTGTATCCCTTATTTGACAGTCCCGAAAGGTTACTAAGAGCAGGCCAATCGTTGATGGTTACGAAAAGCAACGCTCGTAGGTCAAATTCCTCTTGTTTGTGCTCATCCCACACACGGACACCACCCCACACCTGTAAAAGTTCATCAACTAATGGCCTTAGGTACACATCGATGTCGTTGCCGGGTTGCTTCGGACCTTGGATGAGCACTGGCATCATAATGAACTTCCGCTTCATGCACAACCAAGGAGGAAGGTTGTAGATGCATAGAGTCACGGGCCAGGTGCTATGGCTGGAGCTCTGCTCGCCAAAAGGATTCATGCCATCCGTACTTAGAGCAAATCTTATGTTCCTTGCGTCAGCTGCAAAATCTTTGAACCATCTGTCGATCTTTCTCCATTGCGTTCCATCTGCGGTGTGTCTCAACTCCCCGTCCGACTTACGGTCCTCTTTGTGCCATCGCAACAACTTGGCATGCTCTTTGTTCCTGAACAGACGTTTCAACCATGGTATTATAGGAGCATACCACATCACCTTGGCGGGAACCCTCTTCCTGGGTTTCTGGCCCTCAACATCGTCACCAGGGTCATCGCCTCTGATCTTATAACGCAATGCAGTGCATACCGGGCATTCATTCAAATTCTCGTATTCACCGCGGTAGAGGATGCAGTCGTTGATGCATGCATGTATCTTCAGAACCTCTAAACCTAGAGGGCAGACAACCTTCTTTGCTTCGTACGTACTGGCGGGCAACTCGTTATCCTTTGGAAACATATTCTTCAACATTTTCAGCAAGTTTTCAAATGCCGAGTCAGCTACACCTGCCTCTGCCTTCCATTTCAGCAAATCCAGTGTGCAGCCCAGCTTTTTCAGACCATCATCGCATCCGGGGTACAGCGCCTTTCTGTGATCCTCTACCATGCGATCCAAATTCTCCCTCTCCTTTTCAGTTTCGCAGCGTCTCCGTGCATCAGCAATGGTCCGACCAAGATCATCAACGGGATCATCACGTGCCTCTTCTTCACCTTCCCCTTCACCTTCAGCATCCTCCATGAAAGTATCACCGAAATGAGCAAGATAGCTTTCATCGATGAAATCATCCCCTTCTTCATCTTCTTCCATTATAACCCCTCTTTCTCCATGCTTGGTCCAACAATTATAGCTTGGCATGAAACCGTGCTGAAGCAGATGCATGTGAACATCTCTTGAGGAAGAGTAACCCTTCTGATTCTTACAGATAACACATGGACAGATAACAAAACCCCCCTGCTTGTTCGCATTAGCCACTACGAGGAAATCTTTCAAACCCGTAGTGAACTCGCCGGAGAGTCGGTTACCGTACATCCATTGCCGATTCATCTGCATTATTATAATATAAAATATATAATTAACCATCATGCATTTGTTAAACTAACTAGCTACAAACAATATAAATTAAACAATGAACTGCACACATGCATATTTTATCAATGACACACATGCATGAAAGGTTCAAGTTGCTAACCGCGATCGAGGAGGAAAAAATAAATGAGGAACCTCAAGTGTGGCTCCAACACTTCATATCATGTTTGTTTCACCCTCTTAGGGCATTTCATCAAACACCTTGTGTGCATAAGAGGAACCAAAAGCAAACCTACACCCCCTTGTGAAGCTTGTGAAGAGAAGTGACACCAAATGGCTAAGTGAGCGTGCTGAACTGGTATATATAGGGGAGGAGCTTTAGTCGCGGTTGGCCTGGCCAACCGCGACTAAAGGCCTTTGCGCACCTTTAGTCGCGGTTGGCCTGGCCAACCGCGACTAAAGCCCCTCACGTGCACCAGCTGGCCACCGAGCGCCCTGGGCCCAGGCCTTTGGTCGCGGTTCGTCTGCCGAACCGCGACTAAAGACTTCATTAGTCGCGGTTCCTACAGTTTCGCGACTAATGGGGCTGGACGGAAGCCTCTTTTTCTACCAGTGAAGGTTGACTTAAGGTGCCTTACGGACGACCTTATGGCCACATTGGAGACACCCTTACAGTCAATCTCCTCAATGTGTAAATTAGTCTAAGGTCCACCTTTTGATAGTTATGGCCGACGTACATTGGAGACGCCTTAATGGGATATAAGCTGGTGTAAAATGGAAAACTAGCACATGCTAAATTGCTAAAAGTGTAATAACAGTAAAAAATTACTCCATTCTTTATGGTAGCATTTGAATGATTACCTGAACAATCAAATTCCAATTGCTTACCTATAGCAATTTGCAGGCTAGATTAAGTCAATCTGAATTCCAGTAGAAGAAACGCATCAGGAGTCCGCCATTTGATAATGATCATTTCCAAGAGCGTGAGTTAGCTCACCGGCCGGCAATAAAGTAGGCCATGGCAGTGAAGATATAGGAAATAACCAGTTGAATACTTGAATCGGATCGCAGTTCTTCAATAACAGGATGCAAATGGAATATTTATGTGTTCTTTTGAAGAAATATCACGAGTCAGCTATATAAATATTTACAGCTAGCTAGTAGCTAGCTAGTAACGAGCAGCCAAAAGTTTCTCTGCATTGCTATACAAATATTTAGAAGTAGCAAATAGCCAACCAACGAGCACTCATCAGCTAGTATAGTACTCTTATTGTACAATATTGAGGGTAAAGCCAAAATAATCTATGATCGGAATGAGTAATTATAGTCTCTGGTCAAAAGGTGCAACCGAAGAAACACCAATGTGCTAAGAACATTCAAAACCAGAAGCAGTGATGACATTTTCAGTGTGCAGGTAATCAAGATTACCGGGCCCTTCATCTGCAGAGAACACTTTGATTGCATCCTGCATCATTGGACGGTTTGATGGGTCAGGTTCTATGCACCGAACCGCGATGGCAATCACTTTGAAGATTTCATTTGCAATCTCAGCTTTAGGGAATGGGAGTCGGATGTCCAGCAAATCCTTGGGTATTGTATTTTTCTTGTCCATGGACGAGAGGGATGAAAGAAAATCACCCGGATGATGTCCCATGAACAACTCGAGCACAAGCACTCCAAAACTATAGACGTCGCACTTATCCGTCACCCTTGTTGTGTATGCAAGCTCTGCCAAACCAACAATGAAGAGTTAATTTTAATAACCTTTTTGTATGTATGCACTAAAAAAAGGGGTGTGAAGGGATAATAAGACTTGTTCCCTGCCACACATAAGTAAGAAGGCATGGCTCGAACCCGGGCTGGCTAGCCCACCAACCATGGTACTAATCATTTGCATCCGGGAGAGTTCTCATATATAGATTGTAGAGACCAGAGATAAACATAGTATGGTCGATAAAAAGATATATGATATATTAGTTTTTGACTGTATAATTGGATACATTTACACAAACCAATAAGTAATACTCTACTTCCTGCAACAGTTAGGAAGATCTATGCTAATCATTTCATTATTGATGTGAAAATATATATAACGCTATGCAAGACATCCATCGAAGTGACCAAAATAAATGTAACAACATGTTCATTTAACCGACATAGATATATATTATTGTACTTGGTACAAGATATCATTTTGTCCCGGCAAGCCTTGTGCAGTTTGACCCATCCACATCTAATATTTTGGCAATACCAAAATCAGAGATGCATGCTCTAAATTCCAGATCAAGCAAAACGTTGTTACTTGTTATATCTCTATGGACTATCGGCGCAAAGCAATCATGATGCATGTAAGACAAAGCATGGGCCACATCCTCAATAATATTTAACCTCCTTGTCCAGTCCAACTCTATTGCAGTTTCCTTGGTCCTTAAAGATGTTGCTAAGCTTCCTCTTTCCATGTATTCATACAAAAGAAATCTTCCTCAAGTAGCAGAACAGTAACCAAATAACTTCACAATGTTGCGATGCCGAATATGCATCAAGGCATCTATTTCACGATTAAATAGCTCGTCATCTTCTATTTATGAATCTTCTTTAATGCAAATATCTCGCATGTTGGTAAGTGAGCTTTATATATTGACCCACTACTTCCAATTCCAATGCAGTGAGCGTCACTAAAATTTTCTGTGGCGTCAACAATTTGCCTGTACATATCTCCTCCATGAAAGTTCCAGATGGAGAACCACTTTGTCTGTTGCAATTCATTTGCGCATTCCACCTTGGATTTCCTCTTACATTGCAAAGTTACTAGTGACATGGTAAACAGAAAAGATACAACAGGTATTATAGCTAGTAAAATAGCTCTGGGCTTCTTTTTCCGTCCACCATTTTGGTTAAGGTCACAAGGGGGCAAACCTTTCACTACACCACACAATAGCTTATTCTGCATGAACCATTCGATTGGAGCTTCTTTAAACAACCTACTCTATGGCACCGACCCTTCCATTTTGTTGAATGACACATCAATGGATAGGAGGCTGAACATGCGCTCAAATGATGGTGGGATGCTATCTTTCAGTGCATTGTGTGAAAGATTCAAAACTTCGAGCATGCTCAAAACACCTAGCTGACTCGGAATGACACTAGCAAATGAATTATCACTTAGATCCAACAATTCTTGTAGGTTTACCAACATTCCTAGTTCGACTGAATGCTGCCATTGAGGCAATTATGGCTCAAATTCAGGAAGTGAAGCTTGAGACAATGCTCAATTGACCCTTGTATCATCCCACTTAGGTTGTTTGATGATAAATCCAAGTACTCAAATTATTTAGCGATCCAATATCTTTAGGTATACTTCCTTGGAGCAGGTTATTACCGAGGCTCAAGTTAAACAACACCGTTAAATTGCCAATCCCAGTGGAATCTGCCCTTCAAGTTTATTTGATGAAAAATCAAGTATCCCCAACTGAGATAACTGCCCTATGCTTGGTGGTATGACTCCAGTAATTTTGTTGTTTCATGCACGTACCATCGTAAGTTTGTAACACTCACCCCAGTGATGAGATAATTGGCCAAATAGTTTGTTTGAACTGATATCAACATAGATAAGATTCGGGTGAGCCCCATCTCGGTGATATTTCCTTGAAGCTGATTTCCTTCAAGACGAAGTTTAACTAGGTTTTTGCAACTTAGCAAGCTTGTTGGCAAGGGTCCAACCAAGTTGTTGCCATTAGCGGTGAGAAATTGTAGTCGGCCTCCCGCGCAAAGACCCGATGGCAATGCACCAGATAGATTGTTCAAAGAGACCCCAAACATTTCCAGATTCATTAACTCAGCAATTTCTTGAGGAATGTGTCCAGAAAATTTGTTGAAATTAAGATTTAAGAAGCTGAGCTTAGTCAAATTCCCTAAACTGTTTGGGATAGGACCTGTTAGGTTGTTCAAACTGAGCTGAAAGTCCTCTAAATTCACCATATAACCTAGTTCCCAAGGAATTTTTCTGGAAAGTTGGTTCTGGCCAAGGACCAAGATCTTTAGTTTGGTCAAATTACACAAATTTCTTGGAAAGTAACCTATTAGTGTGTTGTAGCTAAGCCGCAAGTCCTCTATGTGCACCAAATATTGCAAAACCAGTGGAATGTGTCCAAAAAGTTGGTTACAGTGAAGGTGCAAGGTAGCAAGTTTGGTCAAATTCCAAAAATTGCTTGGAACGGACACTAGGAGAAAAAGGACCTAATGTGAGGCACATTAGTGCCGGTTCGAACGGCTATGCATTAATGCCGGTTCGTTTTTAACCTTTAGTACCGGTTCATGCCACGAACCGGTACTAAAGGGGTGGTGGCAGGCTGGCATCAGGAAAGGGCCCCGCGATCACCTTTAGTACCGGTTCGTGGCACAAACCGGTACTAAAGGGCTAACCTTTAGTACCGGTTCGTGCCACGAACCGGTACTAAAGGGGTTTGACCTATAGTCCTGGTTGTAGACACAAACCGACACTATAGGGCAATTTTCAAACTCTACCCCCCAGTATCGCCATTTCAGTTTTGAAAAATACAATAGAAAATGATAAAAAATTCAAAAAATAAAATTCTTCGAGATGTAGTTATATTACTACATCTACTAGTTAGGAAAATTAAAAAACTTAAATTTGGACATGTTTTACAAAAAATGTAGGGAAAATGTAAACGGCTATAACTTTTGCATACGATGTCAAAAAAATGTATAATATATCAAAAAATTCAGCACGAAAACCCGCATCCGATGGTGACAACGCAAGAATATGTGAAAACGTACGTGAAGTCTATTTGATTCTAGTTTTCAATTGGCAGAGTACCATATGTGTAATAATTTATCTGTGTTTTTAATTTACAGGAAGATGTGGACGTTGAGAATGAGCAAAATAATTTTGAGGAATCGTGGGCCGATAACTTGAGCCAGGTTTGTTCAAACATTTTGTACCGCGCGTGGTAGTTTGTAATAGATCATAAAAACTGACATAGTTTCATATGTAATTTTGTAGGAGGGTTCAGATGGTCCCGATGGTGGTGACGACGAAGCAGAGATGGACATTGAGGAGGCTCTATACCAGCAACGCGTGTTGGAGAGACATTGGAAGGTCATGGCTATGACTTTTCGGTCACAAGGGGATGCATATATATTCTACAACGGGCACGCCAAAGAACATGGGTTCAGCATCAGGAGAGAGAAGGTGAAATGAGGGAAGGGTGCTTCAGGAATAATACGGTTCAGGCGGTTTGTCTGCTCAAGGGCAGGGAGAAGGCAGAGGAAATTCATAACCATGGAGGGTCGCACCCGTAGGCTTAGACCCGAGACTCGATGTGAGCGCGGTGCGCAGATGGTGGTGAAATTGGACAGGGCACGAGGAGTTTGGTTCGTCGCGTCATTCGTGGATGACCACAACCACGCGATGGCTTGACCCGACGAGGTTCCTTTTTTGTGGTCACACAGACGGATTGGAGATGGCACGAGGGCAGAGATACTGGCTATGCAAGGGGCTGGAATCAGGAAGCATATCATTGTGGACAACTTCATCAGTAGGTATGGTTCGTACGACAAATGCGGACTTATTAGGCGGGACGTGTACAATCTTTGTTGCAGAGAGAAGATGAAGCTCATAGCAAAGGGTGATGCTGAGACGGCAGTGGGCATTATGAGGAGCAGAAAGGCGAAGGATCCAGACTTCTTCTTCGAGTACGAGCTAGATAAGGAAGGGCGGTTGAAGTGTATGTTCTGGTGCGATGCACAGTCGCGGAGGGACTATCAGGATTACGGAGATGTGGTCGTATTTGACAGCACGTATAAGATGAACAGATATGGTATATGTCGTTCGTCCCCTTCGTCGGTGTTAATAACCACCGTTGCACAATAGTTTTTGGGTGCGCCATTGTTTCCGACGAGACCGAAGCGACGTATGTGTGGCTGCTCCAGACTTTTATGAGGGCAAACTATCAGCAGAAGCCAAAGTCAATTATCACAGATGGTGACGCTGCAATGCTCCGAGCGATTCGGAGTGTCCTTTCAGATGTGCTCCATCGTATTTGCTCGTGGCATATCGTGAAAAATATGCAGAGGCACCTACATTACAAGTCACTAGATGAGTTTAGATCGCTCCTGTACTATGCCACCTCTGAAGAGAACTTTGAGGAGAGATGGACCGCCTTTGTCAATAAATGGAAGACGGATAAAACTGAAGAGTGGCTGAGGAGGATGTATAGGAAGAGGAGACTGTGGGCAGCATCATATCTTTCGGATGGCTTTTTTCTTGGTATGCGTAGTAACCAGAGGAGCGAAAGCCTCAACTCCTCCCTTCACCTTCACCTCGACTATGGTATGACCATAGTTGATTTGGTAGTGCATTATGAGAACTACATAGTTTGCCTCTGTGAGAACGAGGCGAATGATGACTGTGAGGCCAATCAGAAAGTACCACCGGCGGCTACTGAATATAAGGACATTGAGGAGCATGCTGCCAAAGTATTCACTCCTGCTAATTTCTACATTCTGCAAAATGATTTGAAGAAGATGAGAGAACTGGAGATATTTGAGACGCTGGTGGGAATTGAGCGCCAAACCTTCATCGTCACATGGCACTATAACCACAAGTTCAGGTATAATGTTGTGTATGAACCAGGTAACTCAGAAGAAACCTTATCATGCACGTGTCGCAGAATGATTCGGAAAGGGCTGCCTTGCAAACATATTCTCTTTGTTCTGCATGATCTTAAATTGTCTGAAATACCAAAGTGTTGTGTCCTCCATTGGTTGTCGAAAGATGCGAGAGATGGATTGCCAGCGCAACGCAAGAGTGATCTTTTTGGTTGGGTTGGTCTGGGCCTGAGGAGAGAGAATGGTACAGTCAAGTGAGCATAAAATCAGCAGAAGCTGCTCATGTTGCAGCAAATGATCCCTTCTTGTTTGATGAATTGATGAAGTGCCTAGACAGTATAATAGCAAGGAAGAAGATCCCGGAAGAGGAACTCATAGGACGCAGAAGGTGTGCTCTAATTGCGAAGCAGGCAATTCAAGCGGAAGAAGGTGCAGCAGGTATACGTGATCCTGAGAAAGTTTCGACGAAGGGTGCACCTAAGAAAGGCCGGTCAAAGGGTGGCACTGACGTTACGAAAAATGGTAGACCTAAAGATTTCAGAGAGAAGAAAAGTGGTCCGTTATGCAGTCTTTGTAATTTACCAGGTCATAACAAGGCGACATGTAGTCTAAACGAGAAGTAAGTTTTACATTCTTATTTCAGTTATGTTGTGTGTTCGGTTTTACCGACTATATTTTCTCACACGCGTTCTTTATATTTCTTTCAGGTACCGGGCGTAGAGAAGTGGCTTCGATCGTGGGAAGAAGAAAACTGGTTGCACGAGTCATGTTGGAAGTTGTTATTTATTTACGTGAACATGTGTCCGGCGCCAGAAAACTTAATAAGTGTTTTGTTTATGTTTCTCAAAATAATTATGTGAACATCTATCATATGTACTGAATTATGATAGTCAACATATTTATGTGGCAATCTATCCTACGTAGTGAATTAATTGCCATGTACTGAATTATGATTGTCAACATATTTATGTGGCAATCTATCCTACGTAGTGAATTAATTGCCATGATTTCTGTAATGTTTCATGTGAAGGAGTTCACAGTTTTAACATGCTGTATTCTCATATTTTGTTTCTTCATTGTACTGTATTTGTGCTGTTTAAAGGAAAAAAGTGAAAAAAAAAGACCCGACCAGCACAAGCTAGACCCGCCAGTAGGTATATTTTTTCACCCAAATCAAGCACAACAGCGCGACTCGGGCGGTGAAATCGACCACTACGGGCCCAGCAGCGAGGTCCAATGGGGCAGGATGGATATGTAACAGAGGAGTTCGACTCCTATGCCGCGCCCGGCTATTTGAACAGGTCGAGGCGCCCCCCCCGCTTTCGAGGTGGTACTATACCAGTGACAATGCAAAAAATTCAGCACAAAAATCCGCATCCGATGGTGACAGCCTACGGTCTGTTTGCAATTTTTTAGAATCCTCAAATTCCAAAAGGAAAAAAAGATATGCTCAAATTTCAGTTTTTTTAATTTTGGTTAAATCTGGTCAAACTATGGTCAAACTACTTATTCAAGAAGTATTAATGTTGCTACATAATTATTAAAGAATATTAGGGTTACTAAATAATTATTTCAATTTTTTGAATTTTGGTCAAACTATGGTCAAATGTGGTCAAACTATGGTCAAACTGTGGTCAAACTTATTCAAGAAATATTACTGTTACTAAATGTTTTTTAGAATAATAGTTCCAAACTCAAATGGTGAAATGTGTGACCTAATGCTCAAGCTAAACTGCTGAGGGTTAATAGGATTGACAGCTTACATTTGTCAGAAAAACAACAAGTGCAGACTTGGAAACGAGGGAGAATAGAACCCGAAAGTTAAGCATGCTCAGGCTGGGGTAGTGAGAGGATGGGTGACCATCCGGGAAGTTAGATGATTTGGAATGATGAGGGGTGATTAGAGATTAGAGATTAAATTGAGCAGTGGTGAGGGGTGATTAGAGATTAGAGGTTAAAATAATTCAAAAAATTGAAAATCGAAAAAAAAATCAAATATTTTTTACAAAATTTTCAAAAAAAATTAAAAAAATACCTTTAGTACCGGTTGGTAACACCAACCGGCACTAAAGGTTACCCATACCACGGCGCGAGCTCACGCCACGTGGTGGGCCTTTAGTGGCGGTTTGTGCCGAACCGGTACTAAAGGGGGGGGGGGCTTTAGTCTCCACCCTTTAGTGCCGGTTGCAGAACCGGCACTAAAGGCCCTTACGAACCGGTTTTAAAGCTCCGGTTTCTACTAGTGGGAACCAGATAGTGTGTTGTGTTGAGCCTCAAGTCCTCTAATATCACTAAATAACCTAGTTCTTGAGGATTGTGTCCAGAAAGTTGGTTATGGTAAAGGTACAAGGTAGTGAGTTTAGTCAGGTTACCTATACTGCTTGGGATTGAACCTGAAAAGTTGTTTTGGCTTATGTCCAAGTGTTGTAGGTTGAAAAATTCTTTATATCTTTGGGAATGGGACCATCTAAGTTGTTACGGGATAATGCTTTCCTTGTACTCCCTCCGTCTGGAAATACTTGTCATCAAAATGAATAAAAGAGGAAGTATGTAGACATATTTTAGTTCGAGATACATCTCTTTTTATCCATTTTGATGACAACTATTTTCGGACGGAGGGAGTATATATGTCACTCCACATGGACCATTGTTGTTCTATTCATTTTAACGTTTTGGTAGCACTAACTTAGTACACTGGATACATGGTGATGAGATGATCAAATTCAGCAGAGAATGAGAGGACAATTACATTACATAGATGTCACAGCATGTGCGTGGGAATGAGAGACATCCGGAATATCCAGGAGAGAAGTATCTTTAGGTTGGTCAGTGACCAAGGGCGATGCTTGACCATTAAGCTAAATTGTATATTTTGCTTTCAACATTTAATCACCGTTACAACCTGCCTTTGGAGCTGTTGTCGCCCTGCAGCTCCCTCTTATCCCCTCGGACCGACGATCAGCTTCATCTACCGCGAGCCTATCCGCTTCTCCTTGACGAGTGTGCATACTGGCGGCGGTCATGGCGGCTTGCTGGCATGTCAGCATCTTCTTCACACAGGTAGTCCGCACTGCTACATCTCATTGCTTGTCATAGCCAGAAGTATGTGGAACTTGTGCTGATTCTCTTCCATGCCCTCAAGAACATCTCTTTTGTGAGATTTGCTGCAATCCAACCTCTTGCCTCATTGTGATGCAGGAGGAGAGCACACAGAGTTCTTCGAGGAGATTAGGCTTAATCGTAGAGCAGGTATCGAATTCTGTTTTTGTTAAGATTAACAATTATTTTGATCTCATTCTGATATGAAGTGCTTTGGACGTGCTTTGGTTTTTGCAGGAATTATTAGCATATGGAGCAATGGTATCTTGTGTGTGTGTGTCCATGTTTTGTGCAAATATGCAGAATAGAATAATAGATATTCTCTTGAATATTATCTTGATAGATCAAAGGTTTTAGTTAGGAAGGAATGTATACTCCATGCGGGTGCAAAACATAAACACATGTCTAGAGTCCTTGTCTGAAGCCATATCTTTAATGGTAAGCGCCCCCACTCCCTTCCCTGCTGTCCCCTTCAAAGTTAGTATAAATTTGAGACACTTATTTTGGGATGGAGGGAGTAGCATTTACTCACATCTATAAAAAGTTTCTCGTTCATGTGCCGTCGACTGCCAAAAGAATTGAATGGTCACCAACCGTCACTCATGTGAATGATGCTTTCCTTGTACTCCCACCGTCAGGAAATACTTGTCATCAAAATGAATAAAAGGGGATGTATGTAGACATATTTTAGTTCGAGATACATCTCTTCTTATCCATTTTGATGACAAGTATTTTCGGACAGAGGGAGTATATATGCCACTGCACATGGACCATTGTCGTTCTATTCATTTTAACGTTTTGGTAGCACTAACTTAGTACACTGGATACATGGTGATGAGATGATCAAATTTAGCAAAGAATGAGAGGAGAATTACATTACATAGATTTCACAGCATGTGCTTGGGAATGAGAGACATCCGGAATAGCCAGGAGAGAAATATCTTTAGGTTGGTCAGTGACCAAGGGCGATGCTTGACCATTAAGCTAAATTGTATCTTTCGCTTTCAACATTTAACCACCGTTACAGCCTGCATTTCGAGCTGTAGTCGCCCTGCCGATCCCTCTTGTCCCCTCGGACCGACTGTCAGCTTCATCTACTGCGAGCCTATCCGCTTCTCCTTGACAAGTGTGCATATTGTCAGTGGTCATGGCGGCTAGCTGGCACATCGGCATCTTCTTCACAAAGGTAGTCCACACTGCTATGTCTCATTGCTTGTCATAGCCAGAAGTATGTTGAACTTGTGCTGATTCTCTTCTGTGCCCTCAAGAACATCTCTTTTGTGATATTTGCTGCAATCCAACCTCTTGCCTCATTGTGATGCAGGGGGAGAGCACACGGAGTTTTTCGAGGAGATTAGGCTTAATCGTAGAGCAGGTATCAGATTCTGTTTTTGTTAAGATTAACAATTATTTTGATCTCATTCTGATATGAAGTGCTTTGGACGAGCTTTGGTTTTTGCTGGAATTATTAGCATATGGAGCAATGGTATCTTGCGTGTCCATGTTTTGTGTAAATATGAAGAATAGAATAATAGATATTCTCTTGAATACTATCTTGATAGATCAAAGGTTTTAGTTAAGACGGAATGTATACTCCATGCGGGTGCAAAACATAAACACCTGTCTAGAGTCCTTGTCCGAAGCCATATCTTTAATGGTAAGCGCCCCCACTCCCTTCCGTGCTGTCCCCTTCGAAGTTAGTATAAATTTGAGACACATTTTTTGGGACGGAGGGAGTAGCATTTACTCACATCTATAAAAGTTTCCCGTTCATGTGCTGTCGACTGCCAAAAGAATTGAATGGTCACCAACCATCACTCATGTGAATGATGCTTTCCTTGTACTCCCTCCGTCAGGAAATACTTGTCATCAAAATGAATAAAAGGGGATGTATGTACACATATTTTAGTTTGAGATACATCTCTTCTTATCCATTTTGATGACAAGTATTTTCGGACAGAGGGAGTATATATGCCACTCCACATGGACCATTGTCGTTCTATTCATTTTAACGTTTTGGTAGCACTAACTTAGTACACTGGATACATGGTGATGAGATGATCAAATTTAGCAAAGAATGAGAGGAGAATTACATTACATAGATTTCACAGCATGTGCGTGGGAATGAGAGACATCCGGAATAGCCAGGAGAGAAATATCTTTAGGTTGGTCAGTGACCAAGGGCGATGCTTGACCATTAAGCTAAATTGTACCTTTTGCTTTCAACATTTAACCACCGTTATAGCCTGCCTTTGGAGATGTAGTCGCCTTGTAGCTCCTTCTTATCCCCTCGGACGGAGGGTCAGCTTCATCTACTGCGAGCCTATCCGCTTCTCCTTGACAAGTGTGCATACTGGCGGCGGTCATGGCGGCTAGCTGGCACGTCGACATCTTCTTCACAAAGGTAGTCCACACTGCTATGTCTCATTGCTTGTCATAGCCAGAAGTATGTTGAATTTGTGGTGATTCTCTTCTGTGCCCTCAAGAACCTCTCTTTTGTGAGATTTGCTGCAATCCAACCTCTTGTCTCATTGTGATGCAGGAGGAGAGCACACGGAGTTCTTCAAGGAGGATAGGCTTAATCGTAGAGCAGGTATCAGATTCTATTTTGTTAAGATTAACAATTATTTTGATCTCATTCTGATGTGAAGTTCTTTGGACATGCTTTGTTTTTGCAGGAATTATTAGCATATGGAGCAATGGTATCTTGTGTGTCCATGTTCTGTGCAAATATGTAGAATAGAATAATAGATATTCTCTTGAATATTATCTTGATCGATCAAAGGTTTTAGTTAGGAAGGCATGTATACTCCATGCGGGTGCAAAACATAAACACCTGTCTAGAGTCCTTGTCCGAAGCCATATCTTTAATGGTAAGCGCCCCCACTCCCTTCCCAGCTGTCCCCTTCAAAGTTAGTATAAATTTAAGATACTTATTTTGGGACGCAGGAAGTAGCATTTACTCACATCTATAACAAGTTCCCCGTTCATGTGTTGTCGACTGCCAAAAGAATTGTATGGTCACCAATCGTCACTCATGTGAATGATGCTTTGCTTATAGTCCCTCCGTCCGGAAATACTTGCCACCAAAATGAATAAAAGGGGATGTATTTAGACGTATTTTAGTTTAATATACATCTCTTTTTATCCATTTTGATGAAAAGTATTTTCGGACGGAGGGAGTATATATGCCACTCCACATGGACCATTGTCGTTCTATTCATTTTAACGTTTTGGTAGCACTAACTTAGTACACTGGATACATGGTGATGAGATGATCAAATTTAGCATAGAATGAGAGGAGAATAACATTACATAGATTTCACAGCATGTGCGTGGGAATGAGAGACATCCGGAATAGCCAGGAGAGAAATATCTTTAGGTTGGTCAGTGACCAAGGGCGATGCTTGACCATTAAGCTAAATTGTATCTTTCGCTTTCAACATTTAACCATCGTTACATCCTGCCTTTGGAGTTGTAGTCGCCCTGCCGCTCCCTCTTGTCCCCTCGGACCGACTATCAGCTTCATCTACTGCGAGCCTATCCGCTTCTCCTTGACAAGTGTGCATACTGGCGGCGGTCATGGCGGCTAGCTGGTACGTCGGCATCTTCTTCACAAAGGAAGTCCAAACTGCTACATCTCATTGCTTGTCATAGCCAGAAGTATGTTGAACTTGTGCTGATTCTCTTCTATGTCCTCAAGAACCTATCTTTTGTGAGATTTGCTGCAATCCAACCTCTTGTCTCATTGTGATGCAGGAGGAGAGCACACGGAGTTCTTCAAGGAGGACAGGCTTAATCGTAGAGCAGATATCAGATTCTATTTTGTTAAGATTAACAATTATTTTGATCTGATTTTGATGTGAAGTGCTTTGGACATGCTTTGGTTTTTGCTGGAATTATTAGCATATGGAGCAATGGTATCTTGTGTGTCCATATTCTGTGCACATATGCAGAATTGAATAATAGATATTCTCTTGAATATTATCTTGATAGATCAAAGGTTTTAGTTAGGAAGGCATGTATACTCCATGCGGGTGCAAAACATAAACACTTGTCTAGAGTCCTTGTTTGAAGCCATATCTTTAATGGTAAGCGCTCCCACTCCCTTCCATGATGTCCCCTTCAAAGTTAGTATAAATTTGAGACACTTATTTTGGGAAGGAGGGAGTAGCATTTACTCACATCTATAACAAGTTTCCCGTTCATGTGTTGTCGAATGGCAAAAGAATTGAATGGTCACCAATCGTCACTCATGTGAATGATGCTTTCCTTGTACTCCTTCCGTCCGGGAATACTTGTCATCAAAATGAATAAAAGGGGATGTATTTAGACATATTTTATTTCGAGATACATCTCTTTTTATCCATTTTGATGACAAGTATTTTTGGACGGAGGGAGTATATATGCGACTCCACATGGACCATTGTCGTTCTATTCATTTTATCATTTTGGTAGCACTAACTTAGTACACTGGATACGTGGTGATGAGATGATCAAACTTAGAAAAGAATGAGAGGAGAATTACATTACATAGATTTCACAGCATGTGCATGGGAATGAGAGACATCCGGAATAGCCAGGAGAGAAATATCTTTAGGTTGGTCAGTGACCAAGGGCGATGCTTGACCATTAAGCTAAATTGTATCGTTTGCTTTCAACATTTAACCACTGTTATAGCCTGCCTTTGGAGCTATAGTCGCCCTGTAGCTCCTTCTTATCCCCTCGGACGGAGGGTCAGCTTCATCTACTGCGAGCCTATCCGCTTCTCCTTGAGAAGTGTGCATACTGGCGGCGGTCATGGCGGCTAGCTGGCACATCGGCATCTTCTTCACAAAGGTAGTCCACACTGCTACGTCTCATTGCTTATCATAGCCAGAAGTATGTTGAACTTGTGCTGATTCTCTTCCGTGCCCTCAAGAACCTCTAACCTCTTGTCTATTGTGACGCAGGAGGAGAGCACATGGAGTTCTTTGAGGAGGATAGGCTTAATTGGAGAGCAGGTATCAGATTCTGTTTTTTAAGATTAACAATTATTTTGATCTCATTCTGATGTGAAGTGCTTTGGACGTGATACGTCTCCAACGTATCTATAATTTTGATTGTTCCATGCTATTATATTACCCCTTTTGGATGTTTATGGGCTTTATTTTACACATTTATATCATTTTTGGGACTAACCTACTAACCGAAGGCCCAGCCGTATTGCTGTTTTTTTGCCTATTTCAGTATTTCGAAGAAAAGGAATATCAAACGGAGTCCAAACGGAATGAAATCTTCGGGAGCGTGATTTTGGAACGAACTTGATCCAGAGGACTTGGAGTGCAAACCAAGAAGCAGTCGAGGCGGCCCTGAGATAGGAGGTTGCGCCCACCCCCTCTGGGCGCGCCCCCCTGTCTCGTGGGCCCCTCGGGCGGCCACCGACGTACTTCTTCCTCCTATATAAGCCTACATACCCCGAAAACATCCAGGGAGCCAACGAAACACAATTTCCACCGTCGTAACCTTTTGTATCCGTGAGATCCCATCTTGGAGCCTTCGTCGGCGCTGCGCCGGAGTGGGAATCGTCCACAGAGGGCTTCTACATCAACACCATAGCCCCTCCGATGAGTTGTGAGTAGTTTACCACAGACCTTTGGGTCCATATTTATTAGCTAGATGACTTCTTCTCTGTTTTTGGATCTCAATACAATGTTCCCCCCTCTCTTGTGGAGATCTATTCGATGTAAACTCTTTTTGTGGTGTGTTTGTCGAGATCCGATGAATTGTGGGTTTATGATCAAGTTTATCTATGAGAAATATTTGAATCTCCTCTGGATTCTTTTATGTATGATTGAGTTATCTTTGCAAGTCTCTTCAAATTATCAATTTGGTTTGGCCTACTAGATTGATCTTTCTTGCCATGGGAGAAGTGTTGGGTAACGTAGTAATTTCAAAAAAATTCCCACGCACACGCAAGATCATGGTGATGCATAGCAGCGAGAGGGGAGAGTGTTGTCCATGTACCCTCATAGACCGAAAGAGGAAGCGTTAGAACAACGCGGTTGATGTAGTCGTACGTCTTCACGATCCGACCGATCAAGTACTGAACACACGGCACCTCCGAGTTCAGCACACGTTCAGCTCGATGACGCCCCTCGAACTCCAATCCAGCCGATCATTGAGGGAGAGTTCTGTCAGCACGACGGTGTGGTGATGATGATGATGTTCTACCAATGTAGGGCTTCGCCTAAGCACCGCTACGATATTATTGAGGTGGATTATGGTTGAGGGGGGCACCGCACACGGCTAAGAGATCCAAGGGATCAATTGTTGTTGTTGTGTCTAGAGGTGCCCCCCTGCACCGTATATAAAGGAGGAAGGGGGAAGGGGGCGGCCGACTAGGGAGGAGGCGCGCCATGGGAGTCCTACTCCCACCGGGAGTAGGACTCCCTCCTTTCCTTGTTGGACTAGGAGAAGGGGGGAAAGAGGAGGGAGAGAGAGGAAGGAAGGGGGGGGGGGCGCCGCCCCCTCTCCTTGTCCTATTCGTACTAGGGGGGAGGGGCGCGCAGCCCTGCCCTGGCCGCCTCTCCTCTTCTCCACTAAGGCCCACTACGGCCCATTAAGCCCCCGGGGGGTTCCAGTAACCCCTCGGTACTCCGGTAAAATCTCGATTTCACCCGGAACACTTCCGATATCCAAATATAGGCTTCCAATATATCAATCTTCATGTGTCGACCATTTAGAGACTCTTCTTCATGTCTGTGATCACATCCAGGACTCCGAACAATCTTCGGTACATCAAAAACTCATAAACTCATAATATAACCATCATTGCTTTAAGCGTGCGGACCCTACGGGTTCGAGAACTATGTAGACATGACCGAGACACGTTTCCGGTCAATAACCAATAGCGGAACCTAGATGCTCATATTGGCTCCTACATATTCTACAAAGATCTTTATCGGTCAAACCACATAACAACATACGTTGTTCCCTTTGTCATCGGTATGTTACTTGCCCGAGATTCGATCGTCGGTATCTCAATACCTAGTTCAATCTCGTTAACGGCAAGTCTCTTTACTCGATACGTAATGCATCATTCCGTAACTAACTCATTAGCTACATTGCTTGCAAGGCTTATAGTGATGTGCATTACCGAGAGGGCCCAGAGATACCTCTCCGACAATCGGAGTGACAAATCCTAATCTCGAAATACGCCAACCCAACATGTACCTTCGGAGACACCTGCAGAGCTCCTTTATAATCACCCAGTTACGTTGTGACGTTTGGTAGCACACAAAGTGTTCCTCCGGTAAACGAGAGTTGCATAATCTCATAGTTATAGGAACATGTATAAGTCATGAAGAAAGCAATAGCAACATACTAAACGATCAAGTGCTAAGCTAATGGAATGGGTCAAGTCAATCACATCATTGTCCTAATGATGTGATCCCATTAATCAAATGACAACTCATGTCTATGTTTAGGAAACTTAACCATCTTTGATTAACGAGCTAGTCAAGTAGAGGCATACTAGTGACACTATGTTTGTATATGTATTGTATTATGTTTCCGGTTAATACAATTCTAGCATGAATAATAAACATTTATCATGAAATAAGGAAATAAATAATAACTTTATTATTGCCTCTAGGGCATATTTCCTTCAGTCTCCCACTTGCACTAGAGTCAATAATCTAGTTCACATCACCATGTGATTTAACACTAATATTCACATCTGCATGTGATTAACACCCATATTCCACATGCCCAAAGGGTTTACTAGAGTCAATAATCTAGTTCACATCGATATGTGATTAACACCCAAAGAGTACTAAGGTGTGATCATTTTTTGCTCGTGAGAGAAGTTTAGTCAATGGGTCTTTCATATTCAGAGACGTATGTATTTTGCAAATATTCTATGTCTACAATGCTCTGCACGGAGCTACTATAGCTAATTGCTCCCACTTTCAACATGTATCCAGATTGAGACTTATAGTTATCTGGATCGGTGTAAAAGCTTACGCTGTTGTAACTCTTTGCGACGGGCTCTTTTATCACCTCCATAATCGAGAAATATTTCCTTAGTCCTCACTAAGGATTTTCTTGACCGCTGTCCCGTGATCCACTCTTAGATCAAAATTGTACTCCCTTGCCAAACTCAGAGCAAGGTATACAATAGGTCTGGTACACAACATAGCATACTTTATAGAACCTATGACTGAGGCATAGGGGACGACTTTTCATTCTCTTTCTATTTCCTGCCATGGTCAGGTTTTGAGTCTTACTCAACTTCACACCTTGCAACACAGACAAGAACTCCTTCTTTGACTGTTCCATTTTGAATTACTTCAAAATCTTATCAAGGTATGTAATCATTGAAAAAATCTTATCAAGCGTCTTGATCTATCTTGTACATCTTGATGCCCAATATGTAAGCAGCTTCACCGAGGTGTTTCATTGAAAAACTCTTATTCAAGTATCCCTTTATGCTATCCAGAAATTATATACCATTTCCAATCAACAATATGTCATCTATATATAGTTTTAGAAAATGCTACAGAGCTCCCACTCACTTTCTTGTAAATACAGGCTTCTCCAAAAGTCTGTATAAAACCATATGCATTGATCAACTCATCAAAGCGTATATTCCAACTCCTAGATGCTTGCACCAGTCCATTGATGGATTGCTGGAGCTTGCACATTTTGTTAGCACCTTTAGGATTGACAAAACCTTTTGGTTGCATCATATAAAGCTCTTCTTTAATAAATCCATTAAGGAATGCAGTTTTGACATCCATTTGCTAGATTTCATAAAATGTGGCAATTGCTAACATGACTCGAACATACTTAAGCATCGATACGAGTGAGAAAATCTCATCGTATTGAACATCTTGAACTTGTCGAAAAACCTTTTTGCGACAAGTGGAGCTTTGTAGATAGTAACACTACTATCAGCGTCTGTCTTCCTCTTGAAGATCCATTTATTTCTATGGCTTGCCGATCATCGGGCAATTCTACCAAAGTCCACACTTTGTTCTCATACATGGATCCCATCTCAGATTTCATGGCCTCAAGCCATTTCACGGAATCTGGGCTCATCATCGCTTCCTCATAGTTCGTAGGTTCATCATGGTCTAGTAACATGACTTCTAGAATAGGATCGCCGTACCACTCTGGTGCGGCCCATTCTCTGGAAGACCTACGAGTTTTGGTAGTAACTTGATCTGAAGCTTCATGATCATTATCATTAGCTTCCTCACTAATTGGTGTAGGAATCACAAGAACTGATTTCTGTGATGAATTACTTTCCAATAAGGGAGAAGATACAGTTACCTCATCAAGTTCTACTTTCCTCCTACTCACTATTTGAGAGAAACTCCTTCTCTAGAAATGATCCATTCTTAGCAACGAATATCTTGCCTTCGGATATGTGATAGAAGGTGTACCCAACAGTTTCCTCTGGGTATTCTATGAAGACGCACTTCTCCGATTTGGGTTCGAGCTTATCAGGTTGATACGTCTCCGTCGTATCTATAATTTTTGATTGTTCCATGCCAATATTATTTAACTTTTATATACTTTTGGCAACTTTTTATACTATTTTTTGGGACTAACATATTGATCCAGTGCCCACTGCCAGTTCCTGTCTGTTGCATGTTTTTTGTTTCGCAGAAACCCAATATCAAACAGAGTCCAAACGGGATAAAAACAGATGGAGATTTTTTTTGGAATATTTATGATTTTTGGGAAGTAAAATCAACGCGAAACGGTGTCCAGGGTGGCCACGAGACAGGGGGCGCGCCCTCACCCCTGGGCGCGTCCTGGGCTCTCGTGGGCCACCCGTAAGGCGGTTGATGCCCTTCTCTTACCGCAAGAAAGCTAATTTTATGAGAAAAATCTGCGCGAAAGATTCACCCCAATCGGAGTTACGGATCTCTAGATATAAAGGAAACGGTGAAGGGGAAGAAACAGAGAACACAGAAACAGAAGATAGATCCAATCTCGGAGGGGCTCTCGCCCCTCCCAAGCCATGGGAGCCAAGGAACAGAGGGGAAACCCTTCTCCCATCTAGGGAGAAGGTCAAGGAAGAAGAAGAAGAAGGGCGGCTCTCTCCCCCTTGCTTCCGGTGGCGCCGGAACACCGCCGGGGGCCATCATAATCACCGCGATCTTCACCAACACCGCCGTCATCTTCACCAACATCTCCATCACCTTCCCCCATCTATATCCAGCGGTCCACTCTCCCGCAACCTGCTGTACCCTCTACTTGAACATGGTGCTTTATGCTTCATATTATTTTCCAATGATGTGTTGCCATCCTATGATGTCTGAGTAGATTTTCGTTGTCCTATCGGTGATTGATGAATTGCTATGATTGGTTTGAGTTGCATGTTCTATTATTAGTGCTGTCCTATTGTGCCCTCCGTGTCGCGCAAGCGTGAGGGATTCCCGCTGTAGGGTTTTCAATATGTTTATGATTTGCTTATGGTGGGTGGCGTGAGTGACAGAAGCACAAACCCGAGTAAGTAGGTTGTTTGCGTATGGGATAAAAGGGGACTTGATACTTTAATGATATGGTTGGGTTTTACCTTAATGAATATTTAGTAGTTGCGGATGCTTGCTAGAGTTCGAATCATAAGTGCATATGATCCAAGTAGATAAAGTATGTTAGCTTATGCCTCTCCCTCAAATAGAATTGCAATAGTGATTACCGGTCTAGTAACATAGTCAATTGCTTAGGGGCAATTTCACAACTCCTACCACTAGTTATCCACACTCGCTATATTTACTTTATTGCATCTTTATCTAAATAGACCCTAGTTTATATTTACGTGCTCTTTTTTATCTTGCAAACCTATCCTTTCACACCTACAAAGTACTTCCAGTTTCATACTTGTTCTAGGTAAAGCGAACGTCAAGCGTGCGTAGAGTCGTATCAGTGGCAGATAGGACTTGAGAGAGTATTTGTTCTACCTTTAGCTCCTCGTTGGGTTCGACACTCTTACTTATCGAAAGAGGCTACAACTATCCCGTATACTGGCGGGTTATCAAGACCTTTTTCTGGCACTGTTGCCGGGGAGTCATAGCGTGGGGTGAATATTCTCGTGTGTGCTTGTTTGGTTTATCACTAAGTAATTTTTATTTGCTGTTCTTAGTTGTTTTCTGTCTTTAGCTATGGGTAGGAAACGCAAAATACCAAAAAAATTAGTTATACCTACTGAACCAGTGGTTGAAGAACCACTCAAAATCTATCACACTCCTGAAGCTTTTTACTTGCATCAGCTTCGATCCCTTTGTGCTCGTGCTGAAACCCCCACTAGTTTAGTTGAGGGCAAATCTTTAGATGAGCACGCTTGTTTTGTGCGACACCGTATATCTGAAAAAGGGAAACTATTATGGCATCAAATTCAATGTTTGCAATGCTATACTTGGAATTTATGTGAAATATGTGAGTTTACTTGTTGTTCTGAAGACCCTAAGAAACACCTACCCTATCAATGCTTGTTTAATGATAATGGAATCGTATCTTCGTATGCTAAGGGTGTTTACAATTACTATGATGTTCAACAAATTGAAGAATTTGTTGCTTTTAAAGGTGCTTATGAGATTGCCTCTTTGATTGAAAAGTATGATGCTACTCTTTACAAATCTGAAAATTTTGCCATATTTCAATATTGTTACGATAATTATGCTTCTAATGCCTATGTTAAGCCATATATTGAGGACTTCTCTGTTGTCCAAGAAGAGACTAATATTTTGCAGGAAGCTATGGAAGAAGAAATTGATGAAACAGTGAGCTCATTGGATGAAAAAGATGATGAGGAGAGCGAAGAACAAAAGGAGGAAGAGCGGATTAGCTACCCGTGCCCACCTTCTAATGAGAGTAACCCTCCAACTCATACATTATTTAATTCCCCTTCATGCTTACCGAAGGATGATTGCTATGATGATTGCTATGATCCCTTGAATTTTTTTGAAATATCCCTTTTTGATGATGCTTGCTATGCTTCTGGCCAAGATGCCAATATGAATTATGCTTATGGAGAAGAACTTGCTATAGTTCCTTATGTTAAACATGAAATTGTTGCTATTGCACCCATGCATGATAGTCCTATTGTCTTTTTGAATTCTCCCTACTACACTATATCGGAGAAGTTTGTGATTATTAAGGATTATATTAATGGGTTGCCTTTTACCATTGCACATGATAATTTTGATGAATGTGATATGCATGTGCTTGCTGCTCCTACTTGCAATTATTATGAGAGAGGAACTATATCTTCACCTCTCTATGTTTCCCACACGATGAAATTGCAAGAAACTGCTTATATTATGCACTGGCATTTACTATGTGTGCATGAATTGTTCTTCTATGACATGCCGATGCATAGGAAGAGGGTTAGACTTCGTCATTGCATGATATATGTTACTTTGTGCTCACTACTAAATTACAAATCATTGTTAATTAAAGTTGGCTTTGATATACCTTGGGATCCGGGTGGATTCATTACTTGAGCACTAAATGCCTAGCTTAATGGCTTTAAAGAAAGCGCTGCCAGGGAGACAACCCAGAAGTTTTAGAGAGTCATTTATTTCTGTGGAGTGCTTTTATATGGTTTAAAAACACAAAAATAAAGAGGGGAACACAAAAACTTTTCAAAAAGGAAAGTGAAAGTAAGAAAGACAAGCATTGTTGAAGTGGGAGAGCTCCTTGAACTTTGTTCATGCTCACGGAAACTTTGTGAATCTTGATTACAGGAACTTTTCATCAAAAATAATTATCCCCTTGTACAATTCCATTGTATTTAAAAAATAATGTGCCAAGGTTTGCCTTTAGGATGTTTACAATGCTTGTTGGTTCGTACGGTGCAGGACAGAAACTTTGGCTGTAGTGCACGATTTTACATTTTTAACTGGAACGCCAAACGGTTCTGATTCTATTTGCACTATCTTTCTATACAACTTGTTTATTGTTCCTAATTTTGGTAGAATTTTTGGGGTACCATAAGTATGGTGGATGTTCACATTGCTATAGACTGTTCTGTTTTTGACAGATTCTTTTTTTGATGCATAGTTTGCTTGTTTTGATGAATCTATCAATTTATATTAGTGGATTAAGCCATGAAAAAGTTATGTTACAGTAGACACAATGCAAAAACAAAATATGAATTGGTTTTCTATAGTACTTAGAGTGGTGATTTGCTTTATTATACTAACGGATCTTACTGAGTTTTCTGTTGAAGTTTTGTATGGATGTAGTGTCTAATCGAGGATGTCTCATATGAGGAAAAGGAAGGGAGGCAAGAGCTCAAGCTTGGGGATACCCCGGAAAGCATCCCCTCTTTCTTCAACAAGTATTGGTATGTTTTCGTATTCGTTTCGTTTATGCATTATGTGCAAGTCTTGGAGCGTCTTTTGCATTTAGTTTTCACTTTTCTTTTATGCACCATGCTGGTATGAGATAGTCCTTGGTTGATTTATAGAATGCTCATTGCACTTCACTTAAATATTTTGAGCAATAGAAAACCGCCATTTGTAGAATGCTCTTTTGCTTCACTTATATTTGTTAGAGCATGGGCATATCTTTTGTAGAAAGAATTAAACTCTCTTGCTCCACTTATATCTATTGAGAGATGACAGGAATTGGACAATCACATGGTTAGTCATAAAATCCTACATAAGCTTATAGATCGCTAAATATGATATGTTTGATTCCTTGCAATAGTTTTGCGATATAGAGGTGATAATATGTGGGAGGCACTAGTAGATGGTTGTGTTTAGTAAAGATGTTGGTGTTAAGGTTTGTGATTCCCGAAGCATGCACGTATGGTCTACTAACTATGTAACCAAATTGGCGCACATTGTATTTTGATTGTTTATCTTTGCGTGAAGGTCGGGGGCGAGCGATGGTTAACTCCTACCAACCCCCCCCCCCCCTAGGAGTATGCATGTAGTACTTTGTTTCAAGGGCTTTTAAATTTTTGCAATAAGTATGTGAGTTCTTTATGACTAATGTTGAGTCCATGGATTATACGCACTTTTACCTTTCCATCTTTGCTAGCCTCTTCGGTACCGTGCATTGCCCTTTCTCACCTCGAGAGTTGGTGCAAACTTCGCCATTGCATCCAAACCCGTGATACGATACGCTCTATCACACATAAGCCTCATTATATCTTCCTCAAAACAGCCACCATACCTACCTATCATGGCATTTCCATAGCCATTCCGAGATATATTGCCATGCAACTTCCATCATCATCATATACATGACTTGAGCATTTATTGTCATATTGCTTTGCATGATCGTAAGATAGCTAGCATGATGTTTTCATGGCTTTTCTGTTTTTTGATGTCATTGCTACGCTAGATCATTGCACATCCCAGTATACCACCGGAAGCATTCATATAGAGTCATATCTTTGTTCTAGTATCGAGTTGTAATATTGGGTTGTAAGTAAATAAAAGTGTGATGACCATCATTATAGAGCATTGCCCCATAAAAAAAAGAAAAAAAGGAAAGGCCAAAGAAGCCTAAATAAAAAAGGGGGCCAAAGAAGCCCACCAAGAAGAAAAAAAAGGAAAAAAGAAAAAGAAAAGGGGCAATGTTACTATCCTTTTTCCACACTTGTGCTTCAAAGTAGCACCATGTTCTTCATATAGAGAGTCTCCTATGTTGTCACTTTCATATACTAGTGGGAATTTTCATTATAGAACTTGGCTTGTATATTCCAACGATGGGCTTCCTCAAATGCCCTAGGTCTTCATGAGCAAGCAAGTTGGATGCACATTCACTTAGTTTATTTTGTTGAGCTTTCATACACTTATAGCTCTTAGTGCATCCGTTGCATGGCAATCCCTACTCCTCGCATTGACATCAATTGATGGGCATCTCCATAGCTCGTTGATTAGCCGCGTCGATGTGAGACTTTCTCTTTTTTTGTCTTCTCCACATAACCTCCATCGTCATATTCTATTCCACCCATAGTGCTATATCCATGGCTCACGCTCATGTATTGCGTGAAGGTTGAAAAAGTTTGAGAATACTAAAGTATGAAACAATTGCTTGGCTGACACCGGGATAGGCATAAGGGGTACCTTGTGTTAAGAAAAAGGAGCATACAAGACTATATGATTTTGTAGGGATAACTTTATGAAGCATTGATGTTTTGAAAGACATGATTGTTTGTCGGGATGCCCTAAGTATTATTGTTTTTATGTCAAATAATAGATTATTGCTTTGAATCACTCGTGTCTTAATATTCATGCCATGATTAGACATATGATCAAGATTATGCTAGGTAGCATTCCACATCAAAAATTATCTTTTTTATCATTTACCTACTCGAGGACGAGCAGGAATTAAGCTTGGGGATGCCGATACGTCTCCGTCGTATCTATAATTTTTGATTGTTTCATGCCAATATTATTTTCAACTTTTATATACTTTTGGCAACTTTTTATACTATTTTTGGGGACTAACATATTGATCCAGTGCCCAGTGCCAGTTCCTGTATGTTGCATGTTTTTTGTTTCGTAGAAACCCAATATCAAACGGAGTCCAAACGGGATAAAAACGAACGGAGATATTTTTTTGGAATATTTATGATTTTTGGGAAGTAAAATCAACGTGAAACGGTGTCCGGGGTGTCCACGAGACAGGGGGGCGCACCCTCCCCCCTGGGCGCGGCCTGGGCTCTTGTGGGCCACCCGTAAGGCAGTTGATGCCCTTCTTTTGCTGCACGAAAGCTAATTTTACGAGAAAAATCTGGGCGAAATATTCACCCCAATCGGAGTTACGGATCTTCAGATATAAAGGAAACGGTGAAGGGGAAGAAACAGAGAATGCACAAACAGAAGATAGATCCAATATCGGAGGGGCTCTCGCCCCTCCCAAGCCATGGGAGCCAAGGACCAGAGGGGAAACCCTTCTCCCATCTAGGGAGAAGGTCAAGGAAGAAGAAGACACTACTAGGGAAAACGCTATACACAGAGGTATAGCAGTAGCGTTGGTCAAAACTCGGCGCTAGCGCTACTTAGTAGTAGCGCTTGTTGCAAAACCACGCTACAATCATTATTTTAGCAGTAGCGCATCTCCACAGAAAAGCGCTACTACTAAAATTCTCTCACTGGTGCCGGTAGGCTAGGAATAGTAGCAGCGCTTCTCGCAGAAGCACGCTACTGCTAAAAACATTGTAGCAGCGCGTTTCTTCTTTACAGCGCTACTGCTATGGAAAAGAAAGTAAATAGAAAAATAAGTAGAAAAGTAAATGAAAATGAAAGAAATAGAAAAAGGAGAAATGAACAAAAGAAAATGTAAAGAAAACAAAAGAAAAAGAGAAAGAAAACAGAAAGGGTTAGCTGCAGCGCATTTCTCTGGAAAACGCTATAGCTATCTTAGCTATAGCGCGTTTCGTAGAAAAGCGCTGCTGCTAGTTTGACTCAAATCCCGGCGGCCCTGGCGTAAAATTTCGCTAAGTCCTTTTCCCCCCTCTCTACTCCCCCCTGTCCCCCAACTGCTCCATCGCCGTTGTTACCCTGCCGCGCGCCTTCGACCACACCTCCACCGCCGGAGGCCACCTTCGACCACACCGCCGCCGCCCGCCGCCTTCGTCCACACCGCCGCCGCCCGAGGCCGCCCCCTCGACCTCACAGCCGCCGCCCGAGGCCGTCGTCGTCGACCTCACTGCCGCCTCCTTCGAGCTCACCGCCGCCGCCCTCGACCTCACCGCCGCTGCCCGAGCCAGAGCGTGCCCTCGTCGCCGACCGTAAGGCTATGCCTCTCCTGTCCCTACCCTCCTATTTCTCTCTGCTAGGGCAATTATATATATGTGTTGATACTGTGTTGATGTTCATATGAACCCTAGGTGTTCATATGAACCCTAGGTGTTCATATGAACCCTAGATTTTTTAGGGCAGTAGGCATTTTATAGCATTTAGTAAAAATGATTTGCAATTTTTTTTAGGAAATTAGCTAGGGCAATTTTTATGAAAATTCCTAAACAGTAATTCCGTTTAGCTTTAAACTAATAGAGGGTATATAAATAATAGTAGCATTTAGATTTAAATTAACAGAGGGTATAAACAAAAAACACTTAGCTATAAAAAAATATTTTGACTACGGACCTGAATTTGTTCCAAATTTCATTCAAATGAAATTTGAATTATTTGGACTATGGACCTGAATATTTTTGAAGAAATTGGGTGTAGGTACTAAGGTCTTGCTGTGGAAATTCTGGTGAGGTCAAAAGGGTTAGAGAAAATGTAGTTCCTAGACTTTTAGCTTTAGACAAAAAACAAAAGTATTTAGCTATAAATAAAAAACAGTAGCTATGGCATTTAGCTATAAACAAAAAACAGAATTGTTTTTCTTTTCAAAAACTTAGTCAAACAGAACAGTAGCTATATGTCATTGATGTTCATTTGCATATTCCATTATTGTTGATTATATCTTTTCCTTGAAGTGGCCATGTTATATAGTGTTTGCTCATGTTATATCTTTTCATTGAAGTTGTTCGATTGTGCCCGAGTGGCTTTGTTGTTGCCAGGGAATGATGCTGAGTGGCCTATGTTTTGCCGGAATGTTGATTCATTTCTGTTCCGGCAAATTTCAGGTTCTCGATTTGTCCACTTTTTAGCAAAGGTCATGCTGAAATTTTCCATGAATTTCGGCATGACTTGTGCTACAAACTAGGACATCTCGAGTGCCCGGGATTTGCCGCACCAGGAAGGAGTCAACATTCCTGCAAAACAATAGTCCTTTTTTATGTCATTATTCATTTTATTAGGTCTAGAATTAATTGACTAGATTTAATCATAGGAAACATGGCTAGCAACGATGAAGGACAGGGTTCTAGTGATTGCGACGACGTCTACCTGGCGGTAGACGAATATTTTGGCCTTACCGACGATTAACTGATGTTGTTGCTGGGCCCACCGGTGGCATCGGGGACTGAGATCGACACGCAGACCGGTGCTGAGACTGAGACCGGCGCTGAGATTCAGACCGGCATCAAGATCGGCGCTGAGACCGGTGCTGCCTCGGGGAGCGGAGCCGGTGTAGAACCAAAAGCAAAGAGGCAACGGCTTCCTAACAAACTCATGACTACTAGGCTGGTGGTCACGAAGGTGGACGACAACATTTTTGAGCCAAAGGCGCCCGAGGAAGCTCGCTCGTGCTATGGCAATAAAATAGGCTGCATCGTACGGACAACCGCCACCATCAACGATGAGAAACTACAGAAGATAGAAAATATGAGGAGCTCCCTCCTAAAGAATTTTCACCAGATATTCTTGTTCCCTGGCCGGAATGAGAAGGATTATGAAGATCCAGACGAGGACCCGGCAATGAAGAAGATAAACAAACACGCCATGACCAAGTTCAGCGACGCGTTGGCCTCCTGGAAAACTCGAGTGAAAGCAAGGATCATCGACAAGAAGGAACCCTACTCCGAGATTGTAAAGGATAATCTGACAATCACGGAAGACCAGTTTCAAATATTCAAGGAGGCTTGCAAGGCCGAAGCTGCCAAAAACAAGTCTAAGTACATGAAGGGGCTTCAACAAAGGAACATTGGGAGCCACCACCTCGGAAGATGTGGTTACGGCGGAAAGAGGTCCAAATGGGCCAAGGAGGACGCGGAAGCTGCGAGTCTGGGCATCCCAGACCCCTTGGCGGATTTCACCGCCCCGCAGGAGCGTGACGTCCTGAGGGCCCGGCACCGTTAGGACCCAGTGAAGAAGGTTTACGAGACAACACCGGTCATTACGGAGTTCATGAGACTACTGGTAATTTTAGTTTTTGATCAATTCGACTGCACACGTTAGTCATATTTGTAAACGATCCTTGTGCCTTTTGCAGAGAGAGCATCACCGGATTGCGGCCGAAAGCGACTCACCATCTGAAGCATTGGCGAGGCCCAAGTGGGACACTCCATTCAACCAGGCGTTGAACATATTGAAACGACAACTGGTGGATACTCAACCGTCGTATGGATGCGTGCACGGTGTCGGAGACGGCGCCACGTGGAAGAAGTACCACCATGAGACCACGGAGGAGAGAAAGGAAAGACAGAGGTTAACTAAAGAAAACATCGACAAGAAGGTTGAGATTGCGGTTGAGAAGAAATCATCTCAGACAGTTGCAACAGCGGTAGCTGCCGCAAAATAGGCGGTTGCAGATTTGTCTACTTCCTTGGTGACGGGCGTTATCACTTGGACAAGGAAAAATCCAGAAAAAAATGCAGAGGACTTTCCCCTTGCTGACTTCTTGGGAGCACCTGCTCCCGCACCGGCTCCTGCACCTGCTCCCGCACCTCCTCCCGCACCGGCTACCGCACTTGCTCCCGCACCGGACGTGCTCGGCGGTGCTTCGTCTTTGGCTGAGCTCGACGCCCTCACGGTATCTGTCACACCGGCCCCCTTCAATATAAATGTATAATCTCCCGTTTTCATTGCCTTTCGGATGTCTCACGTCGCAGACTTTTCTTTGCAGGACGACGAAACTCCGTGCACCATATTGTACACCATCGGTGACCAGAAGGTGGCCGTGGGGAAGGCGACGATAATGAAGCCGAAGGAACCATTGTTCCACAGTCGGCCGATCCCCTTGAACGTCTTCAAGGTTTCCATGGCCAGTGTCGAACCGGGCCACGAGAATTTGCCTCCTCCAACACTACTGGTGGATGACGAGGAGACACCGCGGCGGCTTGGTGATTGTTGCAATGGGTGGGTCTTGTTGTGGCCAAAGAGTCTGCTTCGTCTGGAGGCGGCCGGGAGCACACACACGAGCACGCAGCCTCAACAAGGTATTAACATCAACACCCCACCTACCCAATTAGCGTCGGGTGTCGGGTTGGGTGATAGCAGACGGGGTAAGGAGGAGGCTCCATTAGTCGCTGATGATGTTGCCATGGATGAGGATGAGGATGAGGATGGCGCTGAACAGTATGTCTATACTGGCGCCTCCTCAGGGTTTGAGTGTCATGAGTCGGTGCCTGAATTACCGTCTCAACGTGTTATTGACGACCTTCCGGTAGTAAAGAAGTCTAGGAAGAGAGCGAGGAAAGGGAAAAAAACTGATTCTATGATCCAGCCGCCTCAGCAGCCTCGGCTTCAGGACCATATAGATATCCCCGATGCGGATAAATGGCATATCCCCGGTCAACCAATCCTACCTGCAACAGCGCTACGGGCCAGATTCGGCGATCTAAGGAGACTTCATGACGATGTGCTGCGGGTAGAGAAATGCCTCATCGCTCGAAAGATCCAGGATACCCACTCTACGTGGTTAACGTTCCGCAGCAAATGTCGTACGTCGACAGCTTCCCTGCGGATAAGTTCTTCCTCCGATTCAATTATATATTCGACATGTTTCATGTGAAGAAGCTGGATTTTAGGTTTGTTCGCCTTTATGCCTTGCACATGAACTACATCATTGGGGTTGAGCAGATACGTCATATCTGTGTCGCTGACCCGTACTACATGCACGAGAGCTTCTTGGGAGTCTGTGCAGAGCAGCGTGAATACGCGACGGATTACATCGTCAGTTTCATGCTCGCCAATAAGGACAAGGAGGCGATTCTCGTGCCTTATCATCCCGTGTAAGTCATCCGCGCTGCTATCCTTCCTTCGATTTCAATAATTCATTTGCATGGTGGAGGCTAATTAATTTGAGGTGTACTTATTTTGCGCAGCGGCGGGCGCGCCGTCCTCATCATCCTCTACCCCCGGTTCTCCCACGCTCTTTACTTGGACTCGTCGAAGAACATTCACAAAAAGGATTACACCCACATCAAAGATGTTCTCGACAGTGCTATGTTTTACTACCAAGCAAGGGGTGGAGAGATTAGGGACAAGAAGAGAAGGGGCGGTAGGGCCGCCTTCAGCCATAAGACCGACTTCTGCTGCATCCAGCAACCGAACGATTCTCTTAATGATGGATTCTATGTCCTACACCACATGCTGGAGTACAGACGGGATCACCAGAACCTTCACATGTCACCTAGATCTGGCGATGCCCATATTCTGCAATGGGCAAAGGACATAGGAGATATCGAGGATCATCGACTTCGAGCTGAGTTCTATAACATCCAGCACGAACTTGCCCAAATCATCATGAAAGAGGTCGTCGGAAAAACAGGGATGTTCTACAGAGGACAAATGTCGCGGGAAGACGTTCGAACATGCATAGCCTCTCAGCGTCTCGACATGAAGCCTTTCACTAAGCTCGGGGACTATCTCCCTGACCTCGATGGATGGCACGGCATGTTGGAGTGATTGTCGATATATGACAATGTGTCTGTTTAGTCCATACTTTCTATATGACAAAACTTTGAGTTATGCGCAGTGAAACTTTATTTGTGATGTAATTAAACCGTCCTCCTCCTCGACTAGCGAAGATCACTCTAGTTAGGGCATTTTGGTTACGATGAACTTTGTTATTTATGCTTATGATATGTTGTTTCTATTTTTGTCAAGTCTGTCTCTTTCTGTTGCTCAACTATATATGTTGCATATCATCTACTCATGTGACGATGCAGGTGCATAGATCATCGATGGCGAAGAAGTGCTACGCCAGGAGTATATATACGATGAGTGGCCGGAGTGTCAGGCCCAGGTGTTGCCGGTTTCCGGTTTCCGAGCGACAGACAGTAGTTAGTTTAGGTTCACGCTAATGCGAGAGAGGGATACGAACTCATGTACTCAAAGTGATAGCTCTTTTCGCGTATACCATTGTTTAGATGGATGACGATGTATTTGCAAGTAATCAAGGACTTGTATCGCTATTTTCGAGATGATGACGAGAGACCACTTTGTGTTGGATGATGATTATGATGAGACTATTTGTACGTATATGCTATGATTATATTCGTGGTCTCGCAGGCATTTGTATGTGTATCATGATGACATTTCTATGTGCTAAAGATTCTTCTATAAAGCCTGTTCAAATACAAAACAAATATGCCCAAAAAAACAAAAAACATGTTAAATTAGCAGTAGCGAGTGTATAGAAGTTAGCAGCAGCGCCTCTATAGCAGTAGCGCGTTGCTGCAAAGGGCGCTAGAGCTACTAGCAGTAGCGTGCTCCCAGTAAGCGCGCTGCTGCTACACTTGTGTAGCAGTAGCGCCGGTGACAATGCGCTATTGCTATACGTTAGCTGTAGCGCCTTATTAGTAGCGCCCCACCCCGTGCTACTAATACACCTAAAACCCGCGCTGCTGCTAGCCTTTTCCCTAGTAGTGAGAAGAAGGGGGGCTCTCTTCCCCTTGCTTCCGGTGGCGCCGTAACGCCGCCAGGGGCCATCATCATCACCGCGATCTTCACCAACACCGCCATCATCTTCACCAACATCTCCATCACCTTCCCCCATCTATATCCAGTGGTCCACTCTCCCGCAATCCGCTGTACCCTCTACTTGAACATGGTGCTTTATGCTTCATATTATTTTCCAATTATGTGTTGCCATCCTATGATGTCTGAGTAGATTTTGGTTGTCCTATCGGTGATTGATGAATTGCTATGATTGGTTTGAGTTGCATGTTTTATTATTTGTGCTGTCCTATTGTGCCCTTCGTGTCGCGCAAGTGTGAGGGATTCCCACTGTAGGGTATGCAATATGTTTATGATTTGCTTATGGTGGGTGGCGTGAGTGACAGAAGCACAAACCCGAGTAAGTAGGTTGTTTGCTTATGGGATAAAAGGGGACTTGATACTTTAATGCTATGGTTGGGTTTTACCTTAATGAATCTTTAGTAGTTGCGGATGCTTGCTAGAGTTCCAATCATAAGTGCATATGATCCAAGTAGAGAAAGTATGTTAGCTTATGCCTCTCCCTCAAATAGAATTGCAATAGTGATTACCGGTCTAGTAACATAGTCAATTGCTTAGGGGAAATTTCACAACTCCTACCACCACTTATCCACACTCGCTATATTTACTTTATTGCATCTTTATCTAAACAACCCCTAGTTTATATTTACGTGCTCTTTTTTTATCTTGCAAACCTATCCTTTCGCACCTACAAAGTACTTCTAGTTTCATACTTGTTCCAGGTAAAGTGAACGTCAAGCGTGTGTAGAGTCGTATCAGTGACAGATAGGACTTGAGAGAGTATTTGTTCTACCTTTAGCTCCTCGTTGGGTTCGACACTCTTACTTATCGAAAGAGGCTACAACTATCACGTATACTTGTGGGTTATCATAGGTTGAAAAACTTTTTCACATAAGAATCGCAGCCCCAAACTTTAAGAATCGACAACTTTGGTTTCTTGCCAAACCACAGTTCATAAGGCGTCATCTCAACGGATTTTGATGGTGCTCTATTTAAAGTGAATGCAGCTGTCTCTAATGCATAACCCCAAAACGTAGTGGTAAATCGGTAAGATACATCATAGATTGCACCATATCTAGTAAAGTACGATTACCACGTTCGGATACACCTTTACGCTATGGTGTTCCATGTGGCGTGAGCTGTGAAACTATTCCATATTGTTTTATATGAAGGCCAAACTCATAACTCAAATATTCTCCTCCACGATCAGATCGTAGAAACTTTATTTTCTTGTTACGATGATTCTCCACTTCACTCTGAAATTCTTTGAACTTTTCAAATGTTTCAGACTTTTGCTTCATTAAGTACATATACTCATATCTGCTCAAATCATCTGTGAAGGTTAGAAAATAACGATACCCGCCACGAGCATCAACACTCATTGGACCGCATACATCAGTATGTATTATTTCAAACAAGTCAGTAGCTCATTCCATTGTTTTGGAGAATGGAGTTTTCGTCATCTTGCCCAAAAGGCACGGTTCACAAGCATCAAATGATTTGTAACCAAGTGATTCCAAAAATCCATCTTTATGGAGTTTCTTCATGCACTTTACATCGATATGACCCAAACGGCAGTGCCACAAATAAGTTGCACTATCATTATTAACTTTGCATCTTTTGGCATCAATATTATGATTATGTGTATCACTACGATCGAGATTAAACAAACTATTTTCATTGGGTGTATGACCATTGAAGGTTTTATTCATGTAAACAGAACAACGATTATTCTTTGATTTTAAATGAATAACCGTGTTGCAAAAAACATGATCAAATCATATTCATGCTCAACGCAAACGCCAAATAACATTTATTTAGGTTTAACACTAATCTCGAAAGTATAGGGAGTGTGCGATGATGATCATATCAATCTTGGAACCACTTCCAACACACATCATCACTTCACCCTCAACTAGTCTCTATTTATTCTGTAACTCCTGTTTCGAGTTACTATTTTTTAGCAACCGAACAAGTATCAAATACCCAGGGGCTACTATAAACACTAGTAAGGTACACATCAATAACATGTATATCAAATATACCCTTGTTCACTTTCCATCCTACTTATCCACCAAATATTCAGGGTATTTCCACTTCCAGTGACCATTTCCTTTGCAGTAGAAGCACTCAGTTTCAGGCTTTGGTCCAGCTTTGGGCTTCTTCACGGGAGTGACCATTGCTTGCCATTCTACTTGAAGTTTCCCTTTCTTTCCCTTTGCCCTTTTCTTGAAACTAGTGGTCTTGTCAATCATACACTTGATGACCTTTCTTGATTTCTACCTTCGTTGATTTCAACATCATGAAGAGCTCGGGAATCGTTTTCGTCATCCCTTGCATACTATAATTCATCACGAAGTTCTAGTAACTTGGTGATGGTGACTAGAGAACTCTGTCAATCACTATATTATCTGGAAGATTAACTCCCACTTGATTCAAGCAATTGTAGTACCCAGACAATCTGAGCACATGCTCACTAGTTGAGCGATTCTCCTCCATCTTTTAGTTGTAGAACTTGTTGGAGACTTCATATCTATCAACTCGGGTATTTTCTTGAAATATTAACTTCAACTCCTGGAACATCTCATATGGTCCATGACATTCAAAATGTCTTTGAAGTCCCGATTCTAAGCCGTTAAGCATGGTGCACTCAACTACCAAGTAGTCATCATATTAAGCTACCCAAACGTTCATAACGTCTGCATCTACTCTTGCAATAGGTCTATCACCTAGCGGTGCATCAAGGACATAATTCTTCTGTGCAATGAGGATAAACCTCAGATCACGGATCCAATCCGCATCATTGCTACTAACATCTTTCAACATATTTTTCTCTATGAACATATCAAAATAAACATAGGGAAGCAATAACGCGAGCTATTGATCTACAACATAATTTGCAAAATACTATCTGGACTAAGTTCATGATAAATTAAAGTTTAGTTAATCATATTACTTAAGAACTCCCACTTAGATAGACATCCCTCTAATCATCTAAGTGATCACGTGATCCAAATCAACTAAACCATGTCCGATCATCACGTGAGATGGAGTAGTTTTAATGGTGAACATCACTATGTTGATCATATCTACTATATGATTCACGCTCGACCTTTGGGTCTCAGTGTTCCGAGGCCATATCTGTATATGCTAGGCTCGTCAAGTTTAACCTGAGTATTCCGCGTGTGCAACTGTTTTGCACCCGTTGTATTTGAACGTAGAGCCTATCACACCCGATCATCACGTGGTGTCTCAGCACGAAGAACTTTCGCAACGGTGCATACTCAGGGAGAACACTTATACCAGGAAATTTAGTGAGGGATCATCTTATAATGCTACTGTCAATCAAAGCAAAATAAGATGCATAGAGGATAAACATCACATGCAATCAATATAAGTGATATGATATGGCCATCATCATCTTGTGCTTGTGATCTTCATCTCCGAAGCACCGTCATGATCACCATCGTCACCGGCGCGACACCTTGATCTTCATCGTAGCATCGTTGAAGTTTCGCCACCTATTACTTCTACGACTATTGCTACCGCTGAGTGATAAAGTAAAGCAATTACAGGGCGATTGCATTGCATACAATAAAGCGACAACCATATGGCTCGTGCCAGTTGCCGATAACTCGGTTACAAAACATGATCATTTCATACAATAAAATATAGCATCACGTCTTGACCATATCACATCACAACATGCCCTGCAAAAACAAGTTAGACGTCCTCTACTTTGTTGTTGCAAGTTTTAGGTGGCTGCTACGGGCTGAGCAAGAACCATTCTTACCTACGCATCAAAACAACAATGATAGTTCGTCAAGTTAGTGATGTTTTAACCTTCTCAAGGACCGGGCGTAGCCACACTAGGTTCAACTAAAGTTGGAGAAACTGACACCCGCCAGCCACCTATGTGCAAAGCACGTCGGTAGAACTAGTCTCGCGTAAGCGTACGCGTAATGTCGGTCCGGGCCGATTCATCCAATAATACCCCGAACCAAAGTATGACATGCTGGTAAGCAGTATGACTTGTATCGCCCACAACTCACTTGTGTTCTACTCGTGCACCGCCGCCCCGTCGCCCCACCACCCCGCCGCCCCACCGCCCCCCGCCCCGGTGC
>NC_041389.1:613142488-613143000 GCF_002162155.2 Triticum dicoccoides
TGTTTAGTTTAGATTTAGTTTTAGTTTTAGTTTTAGGTTTAGGTTTAGTTTTAGGTTTAGGTTTAGTTTTAGTTTAGTTTTAGGTTTAGATTTAGTTTTTTCCTTTTTTCTGTTTTTTTAGTTTTAGGTTTATGTTTAGTTTAGATTTAGTTTTAGTTTTACTTTTAGTTTTAGATTTAGGTTTAGTTTTAGGTTTAGGTTTAGGTTTAGGTTTAGGAGGAGAAGAAGAGGAAAAAGGAAAGGAAGAAGATGAAGAGGAGGAGGAGAAGAAAAAAGAAGAAGAGGAAGAAGAAGAAGAAAAAAGAGGAGAGGAGGAGAAGAAGAAGAGGAAAAAGGAAAGGAGGAAGAAGAAGAAGAAGGAAAAAAGGAAGAAAATGAAGAAGAGGAAGAAGAAGAAAAGGAAAAAAGAGGAAAAAAACCGACCAGACCCGGCACCCCGACCCCGACCTGGCACCCCGACACGACCCCGAGACCCCTACCCCGAGACCCGGCCCCTGACCCGACCGACCCCA
>NC_041389.1:613143010-613157816 GCF_002162155.2 Triticum dicoccoides
AAACAGCACCCCGACCCCGACACGGCACCCCGACACCGACATAACACTCCGAACCCTCGACCCCAAAACAGCACCCGATCCGACGCATGTGCTTTGCTCTGGATCCGACGCATAAATTTCGTCAGTGCCTCCCCTGTTGTTCTCCGGGTACACATCCTCTTTGTTTATTGTAGAGACGTGTATCAGGAGAATAGCGGGGAGGTGTTGCCGAAATTTTGCGTCGGATCCGGAGCATAGCATGGGAAAATGAACCCAATCTACACATACTCGGGTGGGATTAGGACCTATCATTACCTATTAGAGTGTAGGTTGCATGGACGTAATAAAATTGACAAAGTAGATCAACTGATGAATATATACATGGTGAATTATATATATAATTGTTGTGTGTCCAGTGATGATGATGATGATTATAGTGATGATAGTGATGATGATGATTATAGTGAGCCCATCATTGATTATAGTGATGATGATGATTATGCATTTATTGATGATACTGATCGAGATTATTAGTAGTGTCAGGTATTCAATTTTTTTATGTTGTACTTGATGATGATACACTTAAGTGATATACATATTATTATTCATGTCGGTACTTTTTTTATGTTGTACTAATTTCGTTTATTCTTTGTCATGGCAGGTGTTGAAAGATGGTGGGCGCTGGTCGGGAGCGCGCCGAGGCCCCTTCTTCGTCGGCGCGTGGTGCGAGGTCTTCCATTGCACACGCACCTCTCCGCCGAGCGTTGCTGGACAGTATGGCGACACCACCGGGCCCTTCTTCCTCGACTGCGGTGCCCAGTAGGGGACGAGGTAAGAAGAAGAGAGGAGGTGGAGCACGTGGTCGCGGGAGAGGAGGTATGGTGACTCTTACGGCGCCTTCCTCGCCGCCACCCCCAGTTGTTTCACCCGAGCACGTGACTGCTAGGGTGGACTCGTCCGAGGAGGAGGCTACACGGACTCCGGTCCACGAGCCTCCGACCCACGGGTCTTCGGCCCACGAGCCTCGGGTCGACGGGCCTTCGGCCCACGGGCCTCGGGTCGACGGGCCTTTGGCCCATGAGAGTTGGGCCCATGAGACCCCGGAGGAGCACACATCTGGACGGGGTACCTGGTCGGGTCAGCCTGAGGAGCCGAGTGGCCATGCTGATGATGGCGGGGAGCCGAGTGGCCATGCTGATGATGGCGGGGAGCCGACTGATATTGAGGAGGAGGGGGGCAACGTCTACCAGCGTGGTGGTACACGGCTCCCGTCCGTGCCGGTGACCCGCGAGCAGAGGTGGTTGATTTTCCCTGATGGGGAGAGGTAAGTGCATTTAATCTTTTTTTACCTTCTCCATTCACGTTTCTTCAAATAACTAATGCGTTGGCCTTGTCATGCTGTAGGGGTTGGGACCACCATGAAAGTGTCCGCCTGCCCAACTCCGTCCTTGGAGTTCTGATTCGGCAAAACTTCCCGGGGTTTGTCATGTTGCCTGGTGAGGGTCGGCTTCCAGAGGTTGGATTGAGTTGGGAGCACTACTTGGCTACCCTGGCCCTGCCGGGTGAGATTACCAACGGTGTCTTGTGCAAGACGACGGCAGACGTGGTGATCAGAAAGTTCTGGGTAATTTATCATTTACACAATTAAAAATCTTCAACTAGCTACTTATTAATTGTACTAATCAATATTGTCTCAGACATTCTACAGGTGTGAGGAGGGATACGAGGAGGAGGCGACAGATGTTATCGACAAGGAGTGCAAGCGCCTACTTCAGAACTTACGACATGAGGTTCGGGTGTAGGCTATTCGAGACTACTACGCCGGGCGTGGTATCAAGAAGCCCAAGCAGTAGTGCCGTGATAAGTTCTTGAGTAAGGAGCAGTACATGAAGGTAATTCTTAAGGCCTTGTACTTACTTCCTTCATTTAGTAATTCATAGCCGTAGCGCTCAAGTTTCTATTTGCTAACTTAGGCCCCTCCGAGATGGTGTGCAGATCGGATGGATTGTTGGGAGGTGTTGGTCAATGCATGGTGCTCAAAAGAATGGCGGGCCACCCACAACGAGGCCAAGGACAAACATGCCCAAATGGAAGGTGTGCCACACCACCAAGGCAGCTCCAACTTATTTCAGTACGGGCGGAACTGGGTATGTGGTTTGCTTCATGATTCATGCAATTCATTCATCATGCTAGCTTTAGCCCTTTAATTACTACTTTACTTTGTTTCTCTCTTTCAGGCACGCTACAATAAGGCGGATAAGGTGCCAGAGGTGTACGACCTGTATGCCATGGCCCACACTGGCCCTTACAAGAAAGTCAAGGCATTCTCTACGTCTGACCTCGATGATCCAAAGAACTTCACCAACATCTCCGCCCACGACAAGCTCATGCAATATAGAGATCAGGGGAAGGCGAGGAAATGGGAGGACTTTAACCCGATCCAGGGTCCCATTGATACAGAGCTGCTGATGATATCTGGTGGCGGGAGGTCCCATGGCTCCATAGCCATGGGAGATGGACTTATACGTTGTCCTAGCACTCTCCCAGAGATCAAGGCGTGCCAGTCGAGCTCCGCTCCTGAGATAAGGCCTCGTGAACGGCCAGTCCAACTCGCCTTCAAGGTTAGTTCTATGTACTCAACTATCTTTCTCCATTACATTGTGTGCGCTTCCATCAATGATTACAAATGGTCATGTGAGTGGTGTTGCAGGCTGCTATACAGAGTGAGAGAGATAGAACGGAGAAACTTCTGGCGGAGGCGGCGGAGAGGCAGCGGGAGTTGGAGGAGAGGACGACAAAGATGTTGGAGGAGGAGAGGGCACGGAATGACATGCAGGCAAGGGACATGTACGAGCTCCTTGTGGTAAGTTTCTTCTGCAGATTACTTGCTAGTCTTAACATTTGAGTCTCATTACTAACTAGTATGACTCTGTTGTGAAACCCAAATGTGCAGTCTGTGTGCGAGAAGTCCGGCCAGACCGCTCCGCCGATGCCAGTGATTGCTCCTGGGAGCACGGTGAGTTTAATTAGAATGGACATTACTTGCTAGTCTTAACATTTGAGTGTCATAATGCTAACGAGACATTAGAAATGATCTTTGGTGCAGCTTAACTCCAGAAACGCATCGCATGATCCTTCTCCAGCTACCGGCGCGAGCCAGCCCGCTCGTACACCTCCCTGATCATGATAAGTTTCTCTAGTGTTTTCCTTAACAAATGCATAAAGACCTAGACTTAGCTTTATTTCCTCCAATATGCTTACCATAATGACCTAGAGTTAGCTTCTTTTCCTCCAAAATGACTTAATAAGCTTACTGACCTCATAAACCATCCATTCTACCTAAGTTAGCTCTAAAACGATATGTACTTAGGTTACTTATATCAAAAATTGCATATTTAGCTTAGTTAGCTCATAAACGATCCATTTTACCTAAGTTAGCTCTAAAATGACTCATTTTACCTTAGTTAGCTTACAAGTGATCCAATTTATCCAAGTTAGGTCTAAAATGACCCATTTTACGCAGATTAGCTCCTAAATGATCCATTTTACCTACGTTAGCTTTAAAATGACCCATTTCACCTAGGTTAGCTCCAAAATGACCCATTCCACCTAGGTTAGCTCCAAAATGACCCATTTCACCTAGATTTGCTCCTAAACGATCCATTTCACCTAAGTTAGCTAAAAACGACCCATTTCACCTAAATTAGCTCTTAAATGATCCACACCTAAGTTAGCTAAAAAACGATCCATTTCACCTTAGTTAGCTCAAAAAACGTGGCATTTCACCTTAGTTAGCTCATAAACGACCAATTTCAACTAAGTTAGCTCATAAAAGCTCATAAATGATCCATTTCACCTAAGTTAGCTCAAAAACGATCCATTTCACCTTAGTTAGCTCAAAAACGTGGCATTTCACCTTAGTTAGCTCATAAACGACCCATTTCAACTAAGTTAGCTCATAAAAGCTCATAAATGATCCATTTCACCTAAGTTAGCTAAAAACGATCCATTTCACCTCATAAACGACCCATTTCAACTAAGTTAGCTCATAAATGATCCATTTCAACTAAGTTAGCTCATAAACAATCCATTTCAACTTAGTTAGCTCATATATGATCTATTTCACCTAAGTTAGCTCATAAATGACATATACTACTTGTTCTAGTCTTCTTCTTCTAGTCACCTATTTCTAACTTTCTTATTTACCATTTTGCAGATTTCATTCACTTCATGGAAGCTAGCTTGCTATGATGGAGTGCTTGCTTTTCCTTTGATGAAACTTTGCATTGTATCTAGCTTGCTATGATGGAACTTGCTATCTTGATGAAACTTTGCATTGTAATATGTATATGGATGGAACAATGTGTATGGATGGAACTTGCTTATGTATGAACAATGTGTATGGATGAAACTGATGTGATATGTGATATGAAACTTATGTGCTGGATATGTGATATGGAAATATATCTTATATATGTCATATATATTTGCTGTGAAAGTTGTTGGATTTAAAAAAGAAGAAAAAAAGAGACAATATGCAGGCTCTTTGCCATCTGCCACCGACGGCAAAGGGCTCTTTGCCATCAGCAGCGGACGGCAAAGAGGCCACATGGCAGGCAACTGTGCTTCCTGGGAGGCTGACCAATTTGGTCAGTTTGCCTACAGTGGATGACATCATTCGGCGGACGGCAAAGGCCTTCCGAAGTTTGCCGTCAGCGGCGGACGACAAAGGCCTTCGAAAGTTTGCCGTCAGCAGGCAGGAGTCGGTCGATGTGTGGAGTAATAGTAGTAGATGCAGGCAGGAGTTGGTCTACTTGTTGCAGACGTGATGCCTATATACATGATCATGCCTAGATAATCTCATAATTATTCGCTTTTCTATCAATTGCTCGATAGTAATTTGTTCACCCACCATAATACTTATGCTATCTTGAGAGAAGCCTCTAGTGAAACCTATGGCCCCCGGGTCTATCTTTTATCGTATTTTCTTTCAATCTACTTTTATTTGCACCTTTACTTTTTGCATCTATAATATAAAATACCAAAAATATATTTATCTTATCATACTATCTCTATCAGATCTCACTTTTGCAAGTGGCCGTGAAGGGATTGGCAACCCCTTTATTGCGTTGGTTGCGAGTTGTTTGTTTATTTGTGTAGGTGCGTGGGACTTTTGAGGAGCCTCCTACTAGATTGATACCTTGGTTCTCAAAAACTGAGGGGAATACTTACGCTACTATTGCTGCATCACCCTTTCCTCTTCAAGGAAAACCAACGCAAGCTCAAGACGTAGCAGGACGTGCTTTGGTTTTTGCAGGAATTATTAGCATATGGAGCAATGGTATCTTGTGTGTCCATGTTCTGTGCAAATATGCAGAATAGAATAATAGATATTCTCTTGAATATTATCTTGATAGATCAAAGGTTTTAGTTAGGAAGGCATGTATACTCCATGCAGGTGCAAAACATAAACACTTGTCTAGAGTGCTTGTCTGAAGCCATATCTTTAATGGTAAGCGCCCCACTCCCTTCCCTGCCGTCCCCTTCAAAGTTAGTATAAATTTGAGACACTTATTTTGGGACGGAGGGAGTAGCATTTACTCACATCTAACAAGTTTCCCGTTCATGTGTTGTCGACTGCCAAAAGAATTGAATGGTCACCAATCGTCACTCATGTGAATGATGCTTTCCTTGTACTCTCCGTTCGGAAATACTTGTCATCAAAATGAATAAAAGGGGATGTATGTAGACATATTTTAGTTCGAGATACATCTCTTTTTATCCATTTTGATGACAAGTATTTTCGGACGGAGGGAGTATATATGCCACTCCACATGGACCATTGTCGTTCTATTCATTTTAACGTTTTGGTAGCACTAACTTAGTACACTGGCTACACGGTGATGAGATGATCAAATTCAGCAGAGAATGAGAGGAGAATTACATTACATTGATGTCACGGCATGTGCTTGGGAATGAGAGACATCCGGAATAGCCAGGAGAGAAATATCTTTAGGTTGGTCAGTGACCAAGGGCGATGCTTGACCATTAAGCTAAATTGTATCTTTCGCTTTCAACATTTAACCACCGTTACAGCCTACCTTTGGAGTTGTAGGCGCCCTGCAGCTCCCTCTTATCCCCTCGGACCGACGGTCAACTTCATCTAGCGCGAGCCTATCCGCTTCTCCTTGACAAGTGTGCATACTGGCGGCGGTCATGGCGGCTAGCTGGCACGTCGGCATCTTCTTCACAAAGGTAGTCCGCACTGCTACGTCTCATTGCTTGTCATAGCCAGAAGTATGTTGAACTTGTGCTGATTCTCTTCCGTGCCCTCAAGAACCTCTCTTTGGTGAGATTTGCTGCAATCCAACCTCTTGTCTCATTGTGATGCAGGAGGAGAGCACATGGAGTTCTTCGAGGAGGATAGGCTTAATCGTAGAGCAGGTATCAGATTCTGTTTTGTTAAGATTAACAATTACTTTGATCTCATTCTGATGTGAAGTGCTTTGGACGTGCTTTGGTTTTTGCAGGAATTATTAGCATATGGAGCAATGGTATCTTGTGAGTCCATGGTCTGTGCAAATATGCAGAATATAATAATAGATATTCTCTTGAATATTATCTTGATAGATCAAAGGTTTTAGTTAGGAAGGCATGTATACTCTATGCGGGTGCAAAACATAAACACCTGTCTAGAGTCCTAGTCTGAAGCCATATCTTTAATGGTAAGCACACCCACTCCCTTCCCTGTTGCCCCCTTCAAAGTTAGTATAAATTTGAGACACTTATTTTGGGACGGAGGGAGTAGCATTTACTCACATCTATAACAAGTTTCCTGTTCATGTGATGTCGACTGCCAAAAGAATTGAATGGTCACCAATCGTCACTCATGTGAATGATGCTTTCCTTGTACTCCCTCCGTCTGGAAATACTTGTCATCAAAATGAATAAAAAGGGGATGTATGTAGACATATTTTAGTTCGAGATACATATCTTTTTATCCATTTTGATGACAAGTATTTTCGGACGGGGGGAGTATATATGCCACTCCACATGAAGGCGGGAGCGCCGTATCGGCATCGCCGAGTTGGACGAGGAGGCCATGGCACAGCGGCGCCAACGCTTCCCGCGGGATGTTGCCAACGAGAACGCCTTCTGGGTAGAGAGGAGGGCTACATGGCGCGCGGAACGGGCTGACAGGCGCCGGCGGAAGGCACTGGCGATATCGCAGTGCGATCTAGGACCGGCGTTGTTCTTCGACGAAGACGATGGACGGTGGGAGGACGCGTTTCTGTCGACGTCGGACGACACCACCGAGGAGGAGGAGGACGGCTCGGAGTAGTTTTTAGGTTTATTTTCATCATAGTTTATCTATTTTAATTTGTATCGGACTACGTTCTAGGTTTAGTTGCATCATAGTTTATCTATTTTAATTTGTATCGGACTAGTTTGTTTGCTTGAACTATGTTATCTAGTTTGTTTGAATATTGATATGTGTCCAAATATCGTTCTTATGTGTGCGCGCGTCAATTTTTTGCAGCGCCTGCTGGAGCGGCTCGCGCGTGCTTTGTTTTGCAGCGGCCGCTGGAGCCAGCGGACTAAAAGGCACTATTTGGCGCTGCAAACGGTTTTTAGCGCATGCGGGAATTGCGCGGCTGTTGGAGATGTTCTTATGTATACCGCAAGGGGTATCTAAGATTCATTTTTCTTACATCAAACCAGCGAGGCATCTTACCGGATTCATCTCAAGGCAATGCGATTGTGATCGATGAATTGGCTATTGCATACTGCCTGCATGCACATTGTGCCTAGGAAGCGAATCATGGTGGCAAGGTAACTGCTTGTTGCGCATTGTGTGCCCATCTCAATTGCATATTCACTGGGATGCTCCCAGGAAGCTAGCTCATCGTGCGATAGCTCAAGGGCTACCAATGCAAGGTCCACAAAGCGGCAATGTCAAGAGACTCAAGTGTCCCCCTCAGCCGCATCCCCGGCAGGAAGATGGTGGTCGCAAAGTGTTGTTCGAGTGATGGCAGCGCTCCAGCGGCTGAGACGAGTGCAGTAGTAGAAATCGTTAGTATGGTGAGACAAGGGTTCCATGGCTAGGATACGAATTGGTTGTGCTTCTGTGTCTCTTGGAGAGTTCACCTGGCTTAAATCGTTGCACCGGTATTGCCATTGTCTCTTTCCCTGTAGTCATGATAGTCAAAATTAATGTTTGCATGATTGGTTGATTGTTACCCTTCCTCTCTTGTTCCTTAATTAATCTTCCTGGTGAAGATATGACCCGCTCTCTGATGCATTTTTTGTCGTAGTAGCTGATATCATGGCGCCCGTTCATTCCAAGTCAACGTTACAGAACCCACACACGTACGCACCCAGAAAAAGAAACCAGAAATGCCACAACACAAACTCCATAAAGGCCCTCAACAAAAGGAAGAAAATTACAAGCACACCCCTAGAGGATCTTGTGCAAAGAAGACCATCGCCGCCAGAGAAGAGAGGGATGGGATGTCTTCAAGTGGTGAAACTACATGTAAAGATTGCTACTTTTTGGGCCGATTAGACGGTCAACCGCAAGAGGCAGAACCGATGGGTTTTGAGTGTGACTCATTGGCCGGGGACCTCACGATGTCTGTTGGACCACTATCTCCGTGGCGAAGCTACATGTAGTCTGTGATGTCAAGAGATATCACATAAACGTGCTTAGCAAGCCAACCCCACTATGTTTAAGTGTATATGTTTAGGGTTCAGGGTTTTGAGTGGTTGACATCCTGGCTGACCGCAAAATGCCTATAAGTGTGGCGCCTTTACCTTATATTGCAGTTTGTAGAGTTGGTCTTCCTATATGGGCTCGGGGAAGCGGTGGATATGTGGATGCCATTAATGAGAGGTGGTTACCGGTCATGTTGCCCCACTCGCCGGTGCTTAATCAGAACGGGTAGGTACTTCTACGATGGTTTCCCTCGTATATATATGGCACTCCACGGACCACTACCGTTCAACTCATTTGAACATATTGGTAGCACTAGCCTAGTGAACTAGATAGGTGATGATGAGATGATAAAATCGAAGGGAGGATGAGAGAAGCATCAGACAGATATTACAACATATGCGTGAGAATGAGAGACATCCGGAATAGTCAAGAGAGCAATATCTGGGTCAGAGACCAAGGGCTATGCTTGACCATTAAGCTAAAAAGTATGCTTCTCTTTCAACATTCCATCACCATCAGAGGCCACCATTGTAGCTGTAGTCTCCATGTAGCTGCCTCTTATCCTCTGCCACCAACGGCCAACTTCATTGGCCGGCCAACTTCATTGGCCGAGAGCCCATGCGCCTTCCTTGGCATGCTGCATGCATGCTAGCAGTCGAGACGGCGCGCCAGCCGACATCTTCACGTGGGCATTCCGCACTACTACATCTCATGCATGGCTCGTCATAGTCAGGGAGCAACTACTATAGAATCTGAGCCTATGATGCAAAAATAGAAAAACTGGATCTGTACCATAGGATGGTAGATTGATGGCCCAGATTCGGGTGGGATGTTCTGCATGCATAGTTTGCAAATAAGTCCCTCCCTGCAAGCTAATTTGGTCACGGTGCCCTCCCCGTCAAACCCAAATCCCGGATGCAGCTGCAGCAAACGAACTAAATCTCCACCCACGGTGGCGGCGCCGACCTAGATCCCTTCTCCAAGCAGGGCAAGTTCACCCTGCTGTTCCATCTGTCCGATGGCTCCTCGACGTTGCGTCGCCGGTGGTCCAGTTTGAGGCGGTGCAGATCGGAGCTCATCGGCTCCTAAGCTTTGCCCCGTAGTGTTCTCATCGCGGCCTCCCATCTGAAGCTCCAGTTGCGTTGGGTTCGTTGCCTCCTCCTCCTCTCCCAGGCTCCAGATCAGCTCGCGTCTTCCTCCCCTCGTCGACGACAAGCCGGTGTGGTTCCCTCGGCTCCTTCCCGACTGGCTAAACCTACATATCGTCAACACGGCGGTTCATTTTCCTGGTAAATACAGTAGATCTTAACTTTATTTGTTAGTACCTTTGTGCTATATCCCAATTTTACTATCAAGGAAATTTGTGTTGCATCTCTGTACTTCTATTTTCTTGTACCTGTTCTTGTCAAATCTACACATGTGTGAATGATGCATTTTAATAACTTCGATTTGATGATGTATTGCTACTGTTCTAGGTGGTTTGGTACTCTGATTTGGAAGTTTTGCTTCACTAAAGTACTCTGGAGAACCACGGTTAGATAATCTCAGTGTCTTGGAGTTAGGACAATTCAGTAAAAAGATTAGTATCTGCAGTTTCGTATACAGACTTGACAACTTGAAAGCCTGAAAAGAAAGTAAATTGATTCTACTAGGTAAGAACAATGAAATTGGTCTGTCGGCATATCAAAATCTGGATTCATGTTACTCCAGAATTTTCCAGTAATAGCATGTTCTCCTTTCACAACACATACTCCGTTAGTTTTACCAAGTACTAACATTGCTTAATCTGTCCATATCTTCACCAGACCTCCCCCAGGTTATTCAAGTATGCATCAGAAATAACAACATTAACAGCAGTATGATCACAACATAGGTCCACTCATAAACACGTAATACTGAGATGGTCATTTAAGACACATCATCACAAAAAAAGGAGTATCAGAGCTTGATTATGTTCTTATCTTTAAGATGAAAACTATGAAGCTCTCTTCAAATCTTCGACATGTAGATCAGGTAGGTACTTCTCTATATGCATATATACAGCTGCACCAGATTACCAGTAAACAACATCACAAGCAATATTGCAAAGGGAGGAACCACGAAACATAATTCAAGGCATGATACTAAGACTCTTTCCATTTCTTGTGAACTTTTTTAAAGAACTGAACCTATTTGTATGCTATACTCTCTAAGAGCCTTTGAGATCAACATGTGTGCCGAGTCTCACAAATAACTCAATAGAGAATACTTCAAAAAAATCCAACCAGATACTAGATTAGTCAAACTTTTGAAGCAAATGCTTGTAATCTGTCTATTTTGAGTCACAGGTTGCATTTTGGTTCTCATATTCGCAGTTCTAAAAATGACATTGACACTAAACAAAAGAGCATGCTTAGAAATTAGAATGGGAAGCATGTGAGTTCGAGTTTCTCTCAACTTTATATTTAAATAGTTGCAATGCCTGATTCCACCGGTTGTTTGTGAATCTCTCTATATGGAAATATGAAATAGAATGCACTAGATTGGTCTTTTCTTGTACAAGATAACTAATGATTACACAATTTGTTTCATTATTGGCAAGTACTTTAAGAGTGTTTTGGATGAATGTGTTTTTTTCTTTATTTACAATCACAGTAGCTGGTATTGTTGATGCATATTCATTTAATTAGCTCATTAGTAAATAAATAAATAAGTATGAACTTATGATTCTTAAACGAACATGTGCTAACTGAATCATATTGGTTAGGTCTTATCTGTGCCAGCACAAGAAGCTTGACGAACGAGAAGCACTAGAAGTGGAGGCCAAGGCTGCTTTCCTGTTGTGTACCATCAGGCTTGCCAAGTTGATGCATTTTCAATGACAATGCTTGTTGAGCCATGATTATTTTAGTCATTCATAATTAGTCTTGCCCGTGTTGTGCCCAAAAATGACCCTCTCTCTCATGCAATGTAACACTAGATATGCATGTGTCTCTTTTGTTGTGTTCTGGGACCATTGCAGTTTGAAATGTATCATTAGTTGTGCTTCAAGTGGATGGATTAACTCCCATGTACTCAAATATTTCTGATGATGTTCACTCATTTTAGTGACCACCATGTTAGGATTCTTCCATGATTCGTGATGTAGCACAAGGTAGTAATGAAATCAAATATATAGAAGTTCCATGCAGTCCATAGGTGGAGATATTTTGGAAACCTAAGAGACGAGGGGCATCTATACAGATCTGAACTGGCCTTATTAATGAAGGACTGGTTGATTGATACATCAGACCTTTGAGGTGGTTAGTCAAAAAGGTATCTTTTATATGTAACTAGTGTAGGGGGTTTTCCCAAAATTTGCATTGAGAACCCTCCATCTCAATTTGTACCACTGATGCTGCATCCGACGGCCCTGGTTCGTTTTTCTATTTTTGCACCATAGGCTCAGATTTTATAGTAGTTCTCCCCGTTCTCCCCACTCATAGTCACAAGTACGGTCAGCCTGCGCTGATTCTCTTCCGTGGAAAGAGCCTCTTACTGGCCTCCGGAGGGGCAGACCTACATAGAAGAAAGCCAGTGCGGGGCCATGCCCCCACCAATTTTTTAAACTTCACTGGAGTTTGCTTGTATTTCATTGAAAAATACAGGATTTTTTTCATATTTAGAGAAGAAGTGGCTCCACTCTTCTAATTTGCCCTCACTCCATCTTGTTTCTAGGTTCGCCCCTGCGCCTCCGTATCTACCTTCTCGATGAATGCACTACATCTTTCTTAGTAGAAGGAATATTGAATCCACCAACGAACATGCAGAGTAACATTAGTGCAGAACTGGCCTTTAGTGCCGGTTCGTGACAGCCTTTAGTGCCGGTTCACCAACCGACACTAAAGAGTGGGGACTAAAGATCCCTCCCCCTTTAGTACCGGTTCGTCACGAACCGGCGCTAAAGTGCCTCCACGTGGCACGAGCCAGGCCCGGGTGCGTGTAGTACATTAGTACCGGTTGGTAACACCAACCGGTACTAAATGTTTGGGTGTTTTTTTATTTTTCCTTCAATTTTGTGTTTTCAATTTAATTTAGTGATTGTTTTACATTATAATGAGTTGTTAAATCATTAGGTGAAAGTACCGCAGATTAGTTTCGACTGGGGATGTATCGATCTAGCTAGCTAGCTACTAGCTAAGTGATCAAGTATATGCCATATCCATATTATACTTGATCACCTAATTAGGTGATCAAGTATAATATATATGGATATGGCATATATATACTTGATCACTTAGGTAGGATCCATCCAGCTGAAACTAATATGTGGTTTCTTTCATTAAATGATATAATAACTCATCATCATCATCATAGTCATTACCGCTATCTAATCACCACCAATAGTAGCTTAAAGAATAAACATTCACTTGTACCAGAAGCAAAAATATCATCGAGTTCAACATGATTGTCATGATATTATAAGCGTCATATATAACACCACAAAACCAAATCACTCTTTGACATTAAGTTCAGAACGAAGAACGCGGACATGAAGGACAAGTACTAAGAGCATGAACTAGCTAAATCACTAATGCTACTCTCTCTCAAGTAAAATAGCATAGAACATGTATAACTCTCCTGATTCATCATACTGGAGCATGCAGATGAAGCTGTCTCCTAATCGTGGGAAGCGCTTCTCATTGCTACCCCCTAGTACTTCTCTGTGATCGTTAACAATTTTCCTCCAATCTTTCACTATTAAGCATTCATCGCTTCTAGAAATCCTGAATGCACTCATGTGCAATGAAGGATATCTTGGCCATAAGCTAACAATTGACATGCGACCTTTAGTCTCGATCCCCTGAGGCACAACTGTCATCGGGAGTCCATGTTAAAGAACATCGTATAGTACTTAATTAATATAATTAGCAATGAAAGTTTAGCAAAAAAATTATGTATGCAAAAGATGCACTGAGGACAAATAGTATAAATCTTGCCATCATTCCTAAATAGATGTGACCGTAGTTCAATACGATCACTATTGGTCGCACGATTTGAGTACTAACATTTCTAAGTGCAGGAAGAAAATTTGTCTTGACAGTATGAAGATCCTCAAGCCATGAAACATGATGACTTATCTCCTCGCAGTTTAGTTCAGCTCCGGGATAGTAGTATGTGTTGTCTACCAAGCGTCGGACATGTTTGCTTGAATGGAAATAAGCTATCAATAGAAATTAGTTGTCAATTATTTTTGAATAAGCAATATCAAAGACAAAAATATAGTTGAGAAGAACTCACATAATGGTAGAATTGGAGGCGTCTGCACATCGACCCATATGTCTCTATTACCTTCAATATCATCTTCCGGACGAATATCAAAGGTGATAACCAGATCAGGCTCAAATGCATAAGCCTTGCATAGTGCTTGCCAAGTTTTGCATTCAAAATAGGTGTACGTGTTTGCATTGTATACTTTGACGTTGAAAGTATAACCATGCTTAGTTTTCAGGTAAACTTTCTTTACCTCCATAGTTTCCATAGCATTGAAACCTATTTTATCCAAGACAAAAATTATTGCATGGCAGGGGATGCGCTAGTAGAATAGTGAAAATTAAAAATTATAAGTCAGGCAAATGAAGCATATATAAGTCATGCTTAATTACGAAAACAGACTTGTCATCGTGACTTACTGTATCGAATTTGAAGGTCTCATCCAGCTTGATGCTGAATCGCCTATCATCAACAAGGAAATTTCTGTCGCACAGGCCGCACTGGTCTTCACAGTATTCGCACATAATGAAAAAAAATTCGTCGTCAGACGACATTTCCTATGTTCATATAGGCGAAACATTAAACACTTACTAATTCAATATTAATTCAACTAATTCAAATAATCTCATATAACTAAATTTTCTTACTAAAAATAAAGTAGTTATATTAATTCAACTAGTTCAACTAATCATTTACTAAAAATAAACTAGTTATATTAATTCAACTAGTTCAAATAATCTCATATACCTAAATTTTAATTAGTTCAAATAATCTCATATACCTAAATTTTCTTACTAAAAATAAACTATTTTTATTAATTCAACTAGTTCAAGTAAGCATTTACTAAAAATAAACTAGTTATATTAATTCAACTAGTTC
>NC_041389.1:613158028-613158560 GCF_002162155.2 Triticum dicoccoides
TTCTTACTAAAAATAAACTAGTTCTATTAATTCAACTAGTTCAACTAAGCATTTACTGAAAATAAACTAGTTATATTAATTCAACTAGTTCAAATAATCTCGTATACCCAAATTTTCTTACTAAATATAAACTAGTTATATTAATTCAACTAGTTCAAATAATCTCATATATATACCTAAATTTTCTTACTAAAAATAAACTAGTTCTATTAATTCAACTAGTTCAAATAATCTCATATACCTAAATTTTCTTACTAAAAATAAACTAGTTATAATTCATCTAACATTAACATTCTAACATTCTAAAAATAAACTAGTTATATTAATTAATTCATCTAAACAATAGAAAACAAAAAATAAGTAAAAATATATGTGTGTGTGTCTATGTGTGTACGTACATGTGTGTGTAGTGTGTGTGTGTGTACGTACATGCGTGTGTAGTGTGTGTGTGTGTGTGTATGTGTGTGTGTATGCGTGTGTGTGTGTATGTGTGTGTGTGCACGGGCGGCGGGGGCGGGCGTACGGGCGGCGG
>NC_041389.1:613158705-613164870 GCF_002162155.2 Triticum dicoccoides
GGGGGCGGTGAGGGCGGCGGGGACGGTGACAACGGGCGGCGGGGGCGCGCGGCGACGACGGGGACGGCGACGACGGGCGGCAGGGGCGGCGAGGGCGGCGGGGACGGGGACGACGTGCGGCGTGGGCGGCGATCGAGGGTAGCGACGCGGCGGCGTCGGCGTCGGCGATAGATCGATGTCGCGCGAGAAGTGGAGAAGTGGTCGATGATGGAACTGTTTTTTCGTAAGTGTAGTATATATATGATGGGCCTTTAGTACCGGTTGGAGCCTCCAACCGGTACTAAAGGCCAATTTTGGCCAGCCCAAGCGGCGGGAAACGAGGGCCTTTAGTACCGGTTGGTGGCTCCAACCGGTACTAAAGGGCAACACATTAGTACCGGTTGGAGCCACCAACCGGTACTAATGGTCCTGCGCTGCCACCCGTAGTGCGCTATTTTTAGTCCCACCTCGCCGAGCGAAGGGCAGCCGCACTGGTTTATAAACCCAGTCGCGGCTGCCCTTTCGGACTCCTCTATATAGCAGTCTTCTAGGCCTAACTAGGGCGCGCTGCCCTGTGAGCCTGCTGGCCCTTCTGGGCCTGAATTTGCATACCCTAGGTCTGGCAGGCCCACCAGACAGCGCCCCAACAATTTTTTATATAATAGTTTTCTTTTCTGCATTATTTATTTTCTTCTATTTATTTCTGAGTAGTTTTTTGTTGTATTTAGTTTCTTTGCCGTCAGAACGTGTTGGAAATTGATGACGTCGCTTCGAATGCTGCATAATGCCGGCTCAAAAAAAGTCTGGAGTTCAAATAAGTTAAAAAAATGTAGTGCCCGTGTAACTGATGAGTTCTCGTCCGAAACCCTGATACTCCGAAGGAGATTGTCCAGTTTGTACATGTAGTTTATCCAATTTTTGCCGTGACCCTCTATACTCTTTCACACATGCTATGCGGGTGAAATGATGATACCTTCAACATTTTCAGAGTCTGTTTTGTAGTGATTTTCATTTTCACGGTCATTTAGCTCTGATCTAAATAAATCGGTGACTGAAAAACAGTAAATGATGTCAGAACGTTTCGGTAACAATGCTTATAGAGGGAACTTTAATTCTAGACCGTTCCCTAGTAATTCCTCTAATAATTATGGAAATTCCTACAATAATTCTTATGGTAATTTTAATAAGATGCCCTCTGATTTTGAGAATAGTGTGAAAGAATTTATGATTTCTCAAAAGAATTTTAATGCCTTGCTTGAAGAAAAATTGCTCAAAGTTGATGATTTGGCTAGGAACGTTGATAGACTTTCGCTTGATGTTGATTCTCTTTAACTTAGATCTTCTCCTCCTAAACTGATATCAATGAGTCTCTCAAAGCAATGAGAATTTCCATTGACGAGTGCAAGGAAAGAACCGCTAGATTGCGTGCTAAGAAAGATTGCTTTGTAAAGGTGTGTTCTTCTAGTTTCCATGAAAATAATGATGAAGATCTTAAAGTTATTGATGTATCTCCTATTAGATATTTGTTTTGCAATATGAATCTTGATAATAATGGGACTGGAGATAGCTCAACTTTAGTTAGAAGGCATCACAAGAATTCGGAGTTTTTAGATCTTTATGCTAAATTTGGTAAAAGTGGGATTGGAGAGGTCATGACTTAAAATAGTATTGAACCCACTATCTCGGATTTCAAGGAATTTGATTATGATAATTATTCTGCAGAAGGTTGTATTTCCTTGTTGCAATCCGTTGTTAATTCTCCTCATGCTTATAGTTAAAATAAAGGTTTTACCAAACATATCGTTGATGCCTTGATGCAATCTTATGATGAAAATCTTAATTTGGAAGTTTCTATACCTAGAAAACTTAATGATGAGTGGGAACCTACTATAAAGATTAGAATTAAAGATCATGAGTGTTTTGCTTTGTGTGATTTGGGTGCTAGTGTTTCCACGATTCCGAAAACTTTATGTGATATTATAGGTTTCCATGATCTTGATGATTGCTCTTTAAATTTGCACTTTGCGGATTCCACCATTAAAAATCCTATGGGAAGGATCAATGATGTTCTCATTGTTGCAAATATAAATTTGGTGCCCGTAGATTTTATCGTTCTTGATATAGATTGCAATCTTTCTTACCCTATTATTCTTGGTAGACCTTTTCTTAGAATGATTGGTGCAATTATTGATATGAAGGAAGGGAATATTAGATTTCAATTACCATTAAAGAAAGGCATGGAGCACTTTCCAAGAAAGAAAGTCAAATTACCTTATGAATCTATCATGCGAGCTACATATGAATTAAGTGCCAAAGATGGCACTACTTAGATCTATCTTCGCTTTTATGCCTAGCTAGGGGCGTTAAACGATAGCGCTAGTTGGGAGGCAACCCAATTTTCTTTGTGTTTTTTGTTTTTGTTCTTGTTTAGTAATAAATTTTGCATCTACTTTCTGTTTAGATGTGTTTTTATCTTTTAATTAGTGTTTGTGCCAAGTAGAACCTATAGGATAACCTATGATGATAGTTGATTTGATTCTGCTGAAAAACAGAAACTTTGCGCTCACGAGAAAAAAATCAATAAATCACAGAAACGTTATTTTGCATTGATTCTTTTTGCTGATGATCAATAATCAAATTTTCCAGTACGTCCAATTTTGGTAGGACTTTTAGAGTTCCAGAAGTTTGCGTTAGTTACAGATTTCTACAGACTGTTCTGTTTTTGACAGATTCTGTTTTTCGTGTGTCGTTTGCTTATTTTGATGCATCTATGGCTCGTATGTAAGGGTATGAACCATATAGAACTTGGAATACAGTAGGTTTAACATAAACATAAATAAATAATGAGTTAATTACAGTACCTTATGTGGTGGTTTTGTTTTCTTTCAGTAATGGAGCTTATAAGATTTCCTGTTGAGTTTTGGTTTGTGAAGTTTTCAAGTTTTGGGTAAAGCTTTGATGGACTATGGAATAAGGAGTGACAAAAGCCTAAACTTGGGGATTCACATGGCACCCCAAGATATTCAAGAATAGCCAAAATCCTAAGCTTGGGGATGCCCCGGGAAGGCATCCCCTCTTTCGTCTTCGTTCATTGGTAACTTTACTTGGAGCTATATTTTTATTCGCCACATGATATGTGTTTTGCTTGGAGCGTCATGTATTATATTAGTCTTTGCTTTTTAGTTTACCACAATCATCCTTACTGTACACACCTTTTGGGAGAAGCCTATTGTATTGAATTTATTAGAATTTGCTATGTGCTTCACTTATATCTTTTGAGCTAGATAGTTTTTGCTCTAGTACTTCACTTATATCTTTTAGAGCACAGTGGTGGCTTAATTTTATAGAAATTACTAGTCTCTCATGCTTCACTTATATTATTTTGAGAGTCTTTTAGAACATCATGGTATTTTCTATGTTTATAAATTGGTCCTAGAATGGTAGGCATCCAAGTTGGGTATAATAAAAACTGTCATAGGAAGTGAATTGGATGCTATGATCAATTTGATAATTGATAATTGTTTTGAGATATGGAGGTAGTGATATTAAAGTCATGCTAGTTGGGTGATTATGAATTTAAAGAATGGTTGTGTTGAAGTTAGCAAGTCCCGTAGCATGCACGTATGGTTAAAGTTGTGTACAAATTTGAAACATGAAGTGTACCTGGCTTGTGCATCCTTATGAGTGGCGGTCGGGGACGAGCGATGGTCTTTTCCTACCAATCTATCCCTCTAGGCGCATGCGTGTAGTGCTTGATTTTTGATGACTTCTAAATTTTTACAATAAGTATATGAGTTCTTTTGACTAATGTTGAGTCCATGGATTATACGCACTTTTACCTTTCCACCATTGCTAGCCTCTTCGGTATCGTGCATTGCCCTTTCTCACCTTGAGAGTTGGTGCAAACTTCACCGGTGCATCCAAACCCCATGATATGATACGCTCTATCACACATAAACCTCCTTATATCTTCCTCAAAATAGCCACCATACCTACCTATTATGGCATTTTCATAGTCATTCTGAGATATATTGCCATGCAACTTTCCACCGTTCCGTTCATCATTATCATGACATACTTTACTTTTGTCATATTTCCATTGCATGATCATGTAGTTGACATCGTATTTGTGTCAAAGCCACCATGCATAATTTTTTTATACATGTCACTCTTGATTCATTGCACCATCCCGGTACACCGCCGGAGGCATTCATATAGTCATATCTTGTTCTAGTATTGAGTTGTAATTCATATGTTGTAATCAATGAATGTGTGATGATCATCATTATTAGAGCATTGCTCAAAAACAAAAAAAAGAAATTCCAAAAGAAAAAAAAAGGCCAAAGAAAAAAAGAAAAAAAGAAACAAAAAGAAAAAAATAAAAAAATAGAAAAATAGAAAATAAATAAAAAGGGCAATGTTACTATCTCTTTTTCCACACTTGTGCTTCAAAGTAGCACCATGTTCTTCATGTAGTGAGTCTCATATCTTGTGCTTCAAAGTAGCACCATGTTTTTCATATAGGGAGTCTCATATGTTGTCACTTTCATATACTAGTGGGAATTTTTTATTATAGAACTTGGCTTGTATATTTGTACGATGGGCTTCCTCAAATGCCCTAGGTCTTCGTGAGCAAGCGAGTTGGATGCACACCCACTAGTTTCCTTTTATTGAGCATTCATTTATAGCTCTAGTGCATCCGTTGCATGGCAATCTCTACTCCTCATGTTGACATCAATTGATGGGCTTCTCCATAGCCCGTTGATTATCCTCGTCAATGTGAGACTTTCTCTTTTTTGTCTTCTCCACACAATCCCCATTATCATATTCTATTCCACCCAAAGTGCTATACCCATGGCTCACGCTCATGTATTGCATGAAGGTTGAAAAAGTTTGAGATTATTTAAGTATGAAACAATTGCTTGGCTTGTCATCGGGGGTATAGAAGTTGGGAACATCTTTGTGTGACAAAAATGAAGCATAGCCTAACTATATGATTTTGTAGGGATGAACTTTCTTTTGCCATGTTATTTTGAGAAGACATGATTACTTTGATTAGTATGCTTGAAGTGTTACTATTTATTTTATCAATATGAACTTTTATTTTGAATCATTTGGATCTGAACATTCATGCCACAATAAAGAAAATTACATTGAGAATTATGCTAGGTAGCATTCCACATCAAAAATTTTGTTTTTATCATTTACCTACTCGAGGACGAGCAGGAATTAAGCTTGGGGATGCTTGATACGTCTCCAACGTATCTATAATTTTTTATTGTTCCATGCTATTATATTACCCCTTTTGGATGTTTATGGGCTTTATTTTACACATTTATATCATTTTTGGGACTAACCTACTAACCGGAGGCCCAACCCATATTGTTTTTTTGCCTATTTCAGTATTTCGAAGAAAAGGAATATGAAACGGAGTCCAAACGGAATGAAACCTTCGGGAGCGTGATTTTTGGAATGAACGTGATCCAGAGGACTTGGAGTGCAAGCCAAGAAGCAGCCGAGGCGGCCACGAGATAGGAGGGTGCGCCCACCCCCTCTAGGCGCACCCCCTGTCTCGTGGGCCCCTCGGGCGGCCACCGATGTACTTCTTCCTCCTATATAAGCCTACGTACCCCAAAAACATCCAGGGAGCCAACGAAACACAATTTCCACTGCTGTAACCTTCTGTATCTGTGAGATCCCATCTTGGAGCCTTCGTCGGTGCTCCGCCGGAGGGAGAATCGACCACGGAGGGCTTCTACATCAACACCATAGCCCCTCCGATGAGTTGTGAGTAGTTTACCACAGACCTTTGGGTCCATAGTTATTAGCTAGATGGCTTCTTCTCTCTTTTTGGATCTCAATACAATGTTCTCCCCCTCTCTTGTGGAGATCTATTCGATGTAAACTCTTTTTGTGGTGTGTTTGTCGAGATCCGATGAATTGTGGGTTTATGATCAAGTTTATCTATGAGAAATATTTGAATCTCCTCTGAATTCTTTTATGTATGATTGAGTTATCTTTGCAAGTCTATTCGAATTATCAGTTTGATTTGGCCTACAAGATTGATCTTTCTTGCCATGGGAGAAGTTCTTAGCTTTGGTTTCAATCTTGCGGTGTCCTTACCCAGTGACAGAAAGGGTTCAGAGGATTTGCCATTAGCCCCTTCTTTCCGTCTGCTAGCGGACG
>NC_041389.1:613165329-613166001 GCF_002162155.2 Triticum dicoccoides
CCCCGTCGCCACTGCCGCCCGGCGCCGTCGCCCCAGGACGCCCCGCCCGCCTCCTCCACCGGCCACCTCCTCCATCGGCCGTGCCCCAGGTGAGCTCTACCTCCTCTTTTTCTGTTTTTTTTCTTCTGTTTTTAATTTTAGGTTTATGTTTAGTTTAGATTTAGTTTTAGTTTTAGGTTTAGTTTTAGGTTTAGGTTTAGTTTTAGTTTAGTTTTAGGTTTAGATTTAGTTTTTTCCTTTTTCTGTTTTTTTAGTTTTAGGTTTATGTTTAGTTTAGATTTAGTTTTAGTTTTAGTTTTAGTTTTAGTTTTAGATTTAGGTTTAGTTTTAGTTTTAGGTTTAGGTTTAGGAAAGAAGAAGAAGAAAAAAAGAGGATAGGAGGAGAAGAAGAGGAAAAGGAAAGGAAGAAGAAGAGGAGGAGGAGAAGAAGAAAAAAGAAGAAGAGGAAGAAGAAGAAGAAGAAGAAAAGGAGAGGAGGAGAAGAAGAAGAGGAAAAAGGAAAGGTGGAAGAAGAAGAAGAAGAAGAAGAAGAAGGAAAAAAGGAAGAAAAGGAAGAAAGGGAAGAAGAGGAAGAAGAAGAAAAGGAAAAAAGAGGAAAAAACGACCCGACACGGCACCCCGACCCCGACCCGGCACCCCGACACGACCGCGAGACCCCGACCCCGACACCCC
>NC_041389.1:613166479-613168394 GCF_002162155.2 Triticum dicoccoides
CGACCCCGACACGGCACCCTGACACCGACACGACACCCCGAACCCCCGACCCCGAAACAGCACCCGATCCGACGCATATGCTTTGCTCTGGATCCGACGCATAAATTTTGTCAGTGCCTCCCCTATTGTTCTCCATGCGACTCTCACCGCATACGGCTTGCACAAAGACTCCAAAATCCATCCCGATCTTTTTATTCCACCTCTCGCTCCTCTCCAATCCTCGATCAAACTAGCCTTCCCCGGCAAGAAAACGTATCCGCTTTAGCAACAAAACGCTCGGGTACACATCCTCTCTGTTTATTGCAAAGATGTGTATCAGGAGAACAGCGGGGAGGTGTTGCCGAAATTTTGCGTCGGATCCAGAGCATAGCATGGGAAAATGAACCCAATCTACACATACTCGGGTGGGATTAGGACCTATCATTACCTATTAGAGTGTAGGTTGCATGGATGTAATAAAATTGACAAAGTAGATCAACTGATGAATATATACATGGTGAATTATATATATAATTGTTGTGTGTCCAGTGATGATGATGATGATGATAGTGATGATAGTGATGATGATGATTATAGTGAGCCCATCATTGATTATAGTGATGATGATGATTATGCATTTATTGATGATACTGATCGAGATTATTAGTAGTGTCAGGTATTCAATTTTTTTATGTTGTACTTGATGATGATACACTTAAGTGATATACATATTATTATTCATGTCGGTACTTTTTTTATGTTGTACTAATTTTGTTTATTCTTTGTCATGGCAGGTGTTGAAAGATGGTGGGCGCTGGTCCGGAGCGTGCCGAGGCCCCTTCTTCATCGGCGCGTGGTGTGAGGACTTCCATTGCACACGCACCTCTCCGCCGAGCGTTGCTGGACAGTATGGCGACACCACCGGGCCCTTCTTCCTCGACTGTGGTGCCCAGCAGGGGACGAGGTAAGAAGAAGAGAGGAGGTGGAGCACGTGGTCGCGGGAGAGTAGGTAGGGTGACTCTTACGGCGCCTTCCTCGCCGCCACCCCCAGCTGTTTCACCCGAGCACATGACTGCTAGGGTGGACTCGTCCGAGGAGGAGGCTACATGGACTCCGGTCCACGAGCCTCCGGTCCACGGGTCTTTGGCCCACGAGCCTCGGGTTGACGGGCCTTCGGCCCACGAGAGTTGGACCCACGAGACCCCGGAGGAGCACAAGTCTGGATGGGGTACCTGGTCGGGTCAGCCTGAGGAGCCGAGTGGCCATGCTGATGATGGCGAGGAGCCGAGTGGCCATGCTGATGATGGCGGGGAGCCGACTGATATTGAGGAGGAGGGGGGCAACGTCTACCAGCGTGGTGCTACACGGCTCCCGTCCGTGCCGGCGACCCGCGAGCAGAGGTGGTTGATTTTCCCTGATGGGGAGAGGTAAGTGCATTTAATCTTTTTGTACCTTCTGCATTGACGTTTCTTCAAATAACTAATGCGTTGGCCTTGTCATGCTGCAGGGGTTGGGACCACCATGAAAGTGTCTGCCGGCCCAACTCCGTCCTTGGAGTTCTGATTCGGCAAAACTTCCCGGGGTTTGTCACGTTGCCTGGTGAGGGTCGTCTTCCAGAGGTTGGATTGACACTAGTGCAGAACCGGGCAATAGCACCGGTTCGTAAGGCCCTTTAGTGTCGGTTCCATAACCGGCACTAAAGTGTGGTCACTAAAGCCCCCCCCCCCTTTAGTACCGGTTCAACACGAACCGGTGCTAAAGGGCAACCACGTGGCACGAGCCAGCTCCGGGGGCCTGGAGCCCTTTAGTACCGATTGGTAACACCAACCGGTACTATATGGTTTGGGGGGTTTTAGTTTTATGATTTCTTTTTCATTTAATTTTGTGTTTCCATTTTAAATCTTTTTCATTTGCTGGTATTTTACGATACTACACA
>NC_041389.1:613168673-613186255 GCF_002162155.2 Triticum dicoccoides
TATATAAAAATAGAATTTCTAGTAGAACCAATCATCGAGTTCAACATGATTGTCATGATATTATAAGCGTTCATATATAACACCACAAGACCAAATCACTTAAGTTCAGAACGAAGAACACGGACATGAAAGGACAAGTACTAATTAAGAGCAGCATGAAGAACTAGCTAAATCACTCCTGCTAGCTACTCTCTCTCTGGTAAAATAGCATAGAACATGTATAGCTCTCCTGATTGATCATACTGGAGCATGCTGATGAACCTGTCTCCTAATCGTGGGCTGCGCTTCTCATTGCTGCCCCCTAGTACTTCTCTGCGACCATTAACAATTTTCCTCCAATCTTTCACTATTAAGCATTCATCGCTTCTAGAAATCCTGAATGCATTCATGTGCAATGCAGGATATCTTGGCCTTAAGCTAACAATTGACATCTGACCTTTAGTCTCGATCCCTTGAGGCACAACTGTCATCGGGAGTCCCTGTTGAAGAACATCGTATAGTACTTAATTAATATACTTAGCAATGAAAGTTTAGCAAAAAAATATGTATGCAAAATATGCACTGAGGAAAAATAGTAAATATCTTACCATCATTCCTAAATAGATGTGACCGTAGTTCAATACCATCACTATTGGTCGCACGTTTTGAGTACTAACATTTCCAAGTGCAGGAATTTTTTTTGTCTTGACAGTATGAAGATCCTCAAGCCATGAAACATAATGACTTATCTGCTCGCAGTTTAGTTCAGCTCCGGGACAGTAGAAGGTCCTGTCTACCAAGCGCCGGACATGTTTGGTTGAATGGAGATAAGCTGTCAATAGAAATTAGTTGTCAGTTATTTTTGAAATAAGTAATATCAAAGACAAAAATATATTTGAGAAGAACTCACATAATGGTAGAACTGGAGGCGTCTGCACATCGACCCATATGTCTCTATTACCTTCAATATCATCTTCCGGACGAATATCAAAGGTGATAACCATACCAGGCTCAAATGCATAAGCCTTGCATAGTGCTTGCCAAGTTTTGCATTCAAAATAGGTGTACGTGTGTACATTGTATACTTTGACGTTGAAAGTATAAACATCATGCTCAGTTTTCAGGTAAGCTCTCTTTACCTCCATAGTTTCCATATCTTTGAAACCTATCTTATCCAAGACAAAAATTCTTGCATGGCATGGGATGCGCTAGTAGAATAGTGAAAATTAAAAATTATGAGTCAGGCAAATGAAGCATATATAGTCATGCTTAATTACGAAACAGACTTGTCGTTGTGACTTACTGTATCAAATTCGAAAGTCTCATCCAGCTTGATGCTGAATCGCCTACCATCAACAAGGAAATTTCTGTCGCACTGGCCGCGCTCATCTTCACAGTATGTGCACATACCGAAATTTTTTCCGTCCTCAGACGACATTTCCTATGTTCATATTAGGCGAAACATTAAACACTTACTAATTCAATTAATTCAACTACTTCTATTAATTCAACTAAGCATTTACTAAAAATAAACTAGTTATATTAATTTAATTAGTTCAACTAAGCATTTACTAAAAATAAACTAGTTATATTAATTCAATTAGTTCAACTAAGCATTTACTAAAAATAAACTAGTTCTAATCCTCCATTTCTTTCTCAGGCTTATCCCACTTAGGTGAAACATTAAACACTTATTACTATCTAACATTAATTAATATCTAGCCAATTCAAATATATATCTAACTATATTCATCTCTAACAATTGACATTACTATATATTTAACTTTTCTATCTAATTCATCTAACATTCGACATTAATCTAACATTTATATAAACTCAAAATATATAAAAACATTAAATAAACAGAAAAACTCATTAACAAATAATATTTTAATTAGATAATCAAATCTCAGATACGACAATTTTCTTACTAAAAATAAACTAGTTATATTAATTATTCAACTAGTTCAAATCTCATATACCTAAATAAACTAGTTCGACAATTTTCTTACTAAAAATAAACTAGTTATATTAATTATTCAACTAGTTCAAATCTCACATACCTAGCTAATTAATATCTAATTAAATTTTCTAAAAAACAGAAAACAGAAAACAGAAAATAAGTAAAAAAATGTGTGTGTGTGTGTATGTGTGTAGTGTGTGTATGTGTGTATGTGTGTGTACGCCGCCCCGTACGCCGCCGCCCCGTACGTACGAGCGGGGGCGCCGGCGTACGGGGCGGGGCGGCGGCGTAAGGGGCGGCGGCGTACGGGGCGGGGGCGCCGGCGCGCGGGTGCGAGAGACGTACGGGACCGCGGCGACGACGACGGACGGCGGCGGCGTTCGGGGCGGCGGCACGAGACGACGACGACGACGGGCGGCGGCGGGGACAGCGACGACGACAACGAACGACGGGCGACGGGCAGCGACGACGGGATCGAGCGGCGCGCGGCGATGTCGAGAGGTTGGAGACGAAGTGGGGAGATGTAACTGAAATTTTCGTAAGTGCTATATATATAGGATGGGCCTTTAGTACCGGTTAGAGCCACCAACCGGTACTAAAGGCCAACTTTGGCCAGGCCAAGAGGCGGGAAGAGCAGGCCTTTAGTACCGGTTGGTGGCTCCAACCGGTACTAAAGGGTGATCTTTAGTACCGGTTGGAGCCATCAACCAGTACTAAAGGCCTCGCGCTGCCACCCCAAAGTTTAGTCCCACCTCGCCGGGCGAAGGGCAGCCGCACTGGTTTATAAACCCAGTCGCGGCTACCTCTTTAAACTCCTCTATATAGCAGGCTTGTGGGCCTAAATTCCGCGCGCTGCCCTGTGAGTCTGCTGGGCCTTTAAGGCCTGTAATTGCACGCCCGTTGCCTAGCAGGCCCACAGGGCAGCGCCCCAATTTTTTTATAGTTTTTTTCTTTTCTGCTTTATTTTCTTCTATTTATTTCTGCATAGTTTTTTGTATAGTTTTTTCTTTTCTGTTATATTTATTTTCTTCTATTTATTTCTGAGTAGTTTTTCATCTAGTTTGCCAAAATTCAACATTTTCAGAGTCCATTTTGTAGTGATTTTCAATTTCACGGTCATTTTATATAGTTTTTTTTCTTTTCAGCTATAATTTTTTTCTGCTATTTTTTCTTTTCTGCAAAACTTGATGGTCAAAGTCTGGAGTTATAACCAAAGTTTAAAAAAAATAAATGCCGACGTGCAATTAGTTTTTGCCATAACAGAAGAAGTCCGGAGTTGTAATAAGTTATTAAAAAATAAAAAAGAGGTGCAATGCTCGTTAATTTGCTTCAAGCCTTTCGGAATAGTGTAAACTGCACTGCGCATAGCTCCGTGCAGTCTACCATATTCCTGAAGGCTTGAAGCTAAGCAACGTGAGCATGGAGCCTCTTCTTCATCGTCTCTGGACTCAGGGCTTATAAACCCGCTCCTAGTCCCTCTCTCTTCACGAGGTGGGACTAAAAAACAGCTTACTAAGAAACTGTAGTACTGGTTCATCCATGAACCGGTACTAAAGGTGCTCGTGGGGCCCCAGCCTTACCTGACACAACCTCATTAGTACTAGTTCGTGGCACGAACCGGTGCTAAAGGTTCACCACGAACCGGTACTAAACAGTTCCTCCCGCCTAGCAGTTGGTGCATACTGAACGCAAAAAATATAAGAGCATTTAGATCATGATCTTATATTTCTTTACAGTCTAAATTGTCAATATGATCTTATAACATCAAAAATACTTTGATCATCAATGATCTTTGTGTGTACAATCTGAATTGTCAATATGAGTCATCAACGATTTATAAACCGATGAAGACTCATATTGCGGCCACAAATTCTACACATAGAGTTCAATGAAGACCAAGTGCTTGTGATAGTTTGAGAAATAACATATTTAAGGTGGTAAAAGGCTTGTTAGGGGAGCGAGGTGGGACTAAAAACAACTTGCCATAACCTCATTAGTACCGGTTCGTGGTACGAACCGGCACTAAATGGTGATGGTGGGGCCATAGCCTGACCGCAGGCTGACACAGCCTCTTTAGTACCGGTTCGTGGCATGAACCGGTACTAAAGGTTCGCTACGAACCGGTGCTATTGATCGCCGCCACGAACCGGCACTAATGTACACATTAGTGCCGGCTGAAATTCAAACCGGCACTATTGTGCTTCACATTTGACCCTTTTTCTACTAGTGTGAGTTGGGAGCACTACTTGGCTGCCCCGGCCCCGCCGGGTGAGATTATCAACGGTGTCTTGTGCAAGACGATGGCAGATGTGGTGATTAGAAAGTTCTGGGTAATTTATCCTTTACACAATTAAAAATCTTCAACTAGCTAGTTATTAATTGTACTAATCAATATTGTCTCATTTGATTGCAGACATTCTACAGGTTTGAGGACAGATACGAGGAGGAGGCGACAGATGTTATCGACAAGGAGTGCAAGCGCCTACTTCAGAACTTACGGCATGAGGTTCGGGTGCAGGCTGTTCGAGACTACTACGCCGGGCATGGTATCAAGAAGCCCAAGCAGTAGTGCCGTGATAAGTTCTTGAGTAAGGAGCAGTACATGAAGGTAATTCTTAAGGCCTTGTACTTACTTCCTTCATTTAGTAATTCATAGCCGTAGCACTCAAGTTTCTATTTGCTAACTTAGGCCCCTCCGAGATGGTGTGCGGATCGGATGGATTGTTGGGAGGTGTTGGTCAATGCATGGTGCTCAAAAGAATGGCAGGCCACGCACAACGAGGCCAAGGACAAATGTTCCCAAATGGAAGGTGTGCCACACCACCAAGGCAGCTCCAACTTATTTCAGTATGGGCGGAACTGGGTATGTGGTTTGCTTCATGATTCATGCAATTCATTCATCATGCTAGCTTTAGCCCTTTAATTACTAATTTACTTTGTTTCTCTCTTTCAGGCACGCTACAATAAGGCGGATATGGTGCCAGAGGTGTACGACCTGTATGCCATGGCCCACACTGGCCCTTACAAGAAAGTCAAGGCATTCTCTGCGTCTGACCTCGATGATCCAAAGAACTTCACCAACATCTCCGCCCATGACAAGCTCGTGCAATATAGAGATCAGGGGAAGGCGAGGAAAGGGGGAGGACTTTAACCCGAGCCAGGGTCCCATTGATACAGAGCTGCTGATGATATCTGGTGGCGGGAGGTCCCATGGCTCCATAGCCATGGGAGATGGACTTATCTGTTGTCCTAGCACTCTCCCGGAGATCAAGGCGCGCCAGTCGAGCTCCGCTCCTGAGATAAGGCCTCGTGAACGGCCAGTCCAACTCGCCTTCAAGGTTAGTTATAAGTACTCAGCTATCTTTCTCCATTAAATTGTGTGCGCTTCCATCAATGATTACAAATGGTCATGTGAGTGGTGTTGCAGGCTGCTATACAGAGTGAGAGAGATAGAACGGAGAAACTTCTGGTGGAGGCGGCGGAGAGGCAGCGGGAGTTGGAGGAGAGGACGACAAAGATGTTGGAGGAGGAGAGGGCACGGAATGACATGCAGGCAAGGGACATGTACGAGCTCCTTGTGGTAAGTTTCTTCTGCAGATTACTTGCTAGTCTTAACATTTGAGTCTCATTACTAACTAGTATGACTCTGTTGTGAAAACCAAATGTGCAGTCTGTGTGCGAGAAGTCCGGTCAGATCGCTCCGCCGATGCCAGTGATTGCTCCTAGGAGCACGGTGAGTTTAATTAGAATGGACATTACTTGCTAGTCTTAACATTTGAGTGTCATAATGCTAATGAGACATTGGAAATGATATTTGGTGCAGCTTAACTACAGAAACGCATCGCACGATCCTTCTCCAGCTACCGGCGAGAGCCAGCCCGCTCGTACACCTCCCTGATCACGGTAAGTTGCTCTAGTGTTTTGCTTAGCAAATGCATAAAGACCTAGACTTAGCTTTATTTCCTCCAATATGCTTACCATAATGACCTAGAGTTAGCTTCTTTTCCTCCAAAATGACTTAATAAGCTTACTGACCTCATAAACCATCCATTCTACCTAAGTTAGCTCTAAAACGATATGTACTTAGGTTACTTATGTCAAAAATTGCATAATTAGCTTAGTTAGCTCATAAACGATCCATTTTACCTATGTTAGCTCTAAAATGACTCATTTTACCTTAGTTAGCTTACAAGTGATCCAATTTATCCAAGTTAGCTCTAAAATGACCCATTTTACGTAGATTAGCTCCTAAATGATCCATTTTACCTACGTTAGCTTTAAAATGACCCATTTCACCTAGGTTAGCTGCAAAATGACCCATTGCACCTAGGTTAGCTCCAAAATGACCCATTTCACCTAGATTCGCTCCTAAACGATCCATTTCACCTAAGTTAGCTAAAAACGATCCATTTCACCTAAATTAGCTCTTAAATGATCCATTTCACCTAAGTTAGCTCAAAAACGATCCATTTCACCTTAGTTAGCTCAAAAACGTGGCATTTCACCTTAGTTAGCTCATAAACGACCCATTTCAACTAACTTAGCTTATAAAAGCTCATAAATGATCCATTTCACCTAAGTTGGCTCAAAAATGATCTATTTCACCTTAGTTAGCTCAAAAACGTGGCATTTCACCTTAGTTAGCTCATAAACGACCCATTTCAACTAAGTTAGCTCATAAAAGCTCATAAATGATCCATTTCACCTAAGTTAGCTCAAAAACGATCCATTTCACCTTACTTAGCTCAAAGACGATGCCCTTCACCTTAGTTAGCTCATAAATGACCCATTTCAACTAAGTTAGCTCATAAATGATCCATTTCAACTAAGTTAGCTCATAAACAACCCATTTCAACTTAGTTAGCTCATATATGATCTATTTCACCTAAGTTAGCTCATAAATGACATATACTTCTTGTTCTAGTCTTCTTCTTGTTCTAGTCACATATTTCTAACTTTATTATTTACCATTTTGCAGATTTCATTCACTTCATGGAAGCTAGCTTGCTATGATGGAGTGCTTGCTTTTCCTTCGATGAAACTTTGCATTCTATCTAGCTTGCTATGATGGAACTTGCTATCTTGATGAAACTTTGCATTGTAATATGTGCATGGATGTAACAATGTGTATGGATGGAACTTGCTTATGTATGAACAATGTGTATGGTTGAAACTGATGTGATATGTGATATGAAACTTATGTGTTGGATATGTGATATGGAAATATATCTATATATGTCATATATATTTGCTGTGAAAATTGTTGGATTAAAAAAAACAGAAAAAAGAGACAATATGCAGGCTCTTTGTCGTCTGCCACGGACGGCAAAGGGCTCTTTGCCATCAGCAGCGAACGGCAAAGAGGCCACATGGCAGGCAACTGTGCTTCCTGGGAGGCTGACCAATTTGGTCAGTTTGCCTATAGTGGATGACATTATTCGGCGGACGGCAAAGGCCTTCCAAAGTTTGCCGTCAGCGGCGGATGGCAAAGGCCTTCCGAAGTTTGCCGTCAGCAGGCAGGAGTCGGTCGATGTGTGGAGTAATAGTAGTAGATGCAGGCAGGAGTCGGTCTACTTGTTGCGGACGTGATGCCTATATACATGATCATGCCTAGATAATCCCATAATTATTTGCTTTTCTATCAATTGCTCGACAGTAATTTGTTCACCCACCGTAATACTTATGCTATCTTGAGAGAAGCCTCTAGTGAAACCTATGGCCCCCGGGTCTATCTTTTATCGTATTTTCTTTCAATCTACTTTTATTTGCACCTTTACTTTTTGCATCTATAATATAAAATACCAAAAATATATTTATCTTATCATACTATCTCTATCAGATCTCACTTTCGCAAGTGGCCGTGAAGGGATTGGCAACTCCTTTATTGTGTTGGTTGCGAGTTGTTTGTTTATTTGTGTAGATGCGTGGGACTTTTGAGGAGCCTCCTACTGGACTGATACCTTGGTTCTCAAAAACTGAGGGAAATACTTACGCTACTATTGCTGCATCACCCTTTTCTCTTCAAGGAAAACCAACGCAAGCTCAAGACGTAGCAGGATGTGCTTTGGTTTTTGCAGGAATTATTAGCATATGGAGCAATGGTATCTTGTGTGTCCATGTTCTGTGCAAATATGCAGAATAGAATAATAGATATTCTCTTGAATATTATCTTGATAGGTCAAAGGTTTTAGTTAGGAAGGCATGTATACTCCATGCGGGTGCAAAACATAAACACTTGTCTAGAGTGCTTGTCTGAAGCCATATCTTTAATGGTAAGCGCCCCACTCCCTTCCCTGCCGTCCCCTTCAAAGTTAGTATAAATTTGAGACACTTATTTTGGGACGGAGGGAGTAGCATTTACTCACATCTAACAAGTTTCCCGTTCATGTGTTGTCGACTGCCAAAAGAATTGAATGGTCACCAATCGTCACTCATGTGAATGATGCTTTCCTTGTACTCTCCGTTCGGAAATACTTGTCATCAAAATGAATAAAAGGGGATGTATGTAGACATATTTTAGTTCGAGATACATCTCTTTTTATCCATTTTGATGACAAGTATTTTCGGACGGAGGGAGTATATATGCCACTCCACATGGACCATTGTCGTTCTATTCATTTTAACGTTTTGGTAGCACTAACTTAGTACACTAGATACGTGGTGATGAGATGATCAAATTCAGCAGAGAATGAGAGGAGAATTACATTACATTGATGTCACGGCATGTGCTTGGGAATGAGAGACATCCGGAATAGCCAGGAGAGAAATATCTTTAGGTTGGTTAGTGACCAAGGGCGATGCTTGACCATTAAGCTAAATTGTATCTGTCGCTTTCAACATTTAACCACCTTTACAGCCTGCCTTTGGAGTTGTAGTCGCCCTGCAGCTCCCTCTTATCCCCTCGGACCGACGGCCAGTTTCATCTAGCGTGAGCCTATCCGCTTCTCCTTGACAAGTGTGCATACCGGCGGCGGTCATGGCGGCTAGCTGGCACGTCGGCATCTTCTTCACAAAGGTAGTCCGCACTGCTACGTCTCATTGCTTGTCATAGCCAGAAGTATGTTGAACTTGTGCCGATTCTCTTCCGTGCCCTCAAGAACCTCTCTTTTGTGAGATTTGCTGCAATCCAACCTCTTGTCTCATTGTGATGCAAGAGGAGAGCACATGGAGTTCTTCGAGGAGGATAGGCTTAATCGCGTAGAGCAGGTATCAGATTCTGTTTTGTTAAGATTAACAATTACTTTGATCTCATTCTGATGTGAAGTGCTTTGGACGTGCTTTGGTTTTTGCAGGAATTATTAGCATATGGAGCAATGGTATCTTGTGAGTCCATGGTCTGTGCAAATATGCAGAATATAATAATAGATATTCTCTTGAATATTATCTTGATAGATCAAAGGTTTTAGTTAGGAAGGCATGTATACTCTATGCGGGTGCAAAACATAAACACCTGTCTAGAGTCCTAGTCTGAAGCCATATCTTTAATGGGAAGCGCCCCCACTCCCTTCCCTATTGCCCCCTTCAAAGTTAGTATAAATTTGAGACACTTATTTTGGGACGGAGGGAGTAGCATTTACTCACATCTATAACAAGTTTCCTGTTCATGTGCTATCGACTGCCAAAAGAATTGAATGGTCACCAATCGTCACTCATGTGAATGATGCTTTCCTTGTACTCCCTCCGTCCGGAAATACTTGTCATCAAAATGAATAAAAGGAGATGTATGTAGACATATTTTAGTTCGAGATACATATCTTTTTATCCATTTTGATGACAAGTATTTTCGGACGGGGGGAGTATATATGCCACTCCACATGAAGGCGGGAGCGCCGTCTCGGCATCGCCGAGTTGGACGAGGAGGCCATGGCACAGCGGCGCCAACGCTTCCCGCGGGATGTCACCAACGAGAACACCTTCTAGGGAGAGAGGAGGGCTACGTGGCGCGCGGAACGGGCGGACAGGCGCCGGCGGAAGGCACTGGCGATATCGTAGTGCGATCTAGGACCGGCGTTGTTCTTCGACGAAGACGATGGACGGTGGGAGGACGCGTTTCTGTCGATGTCGGACGACACCACCGAGGAGGAGGAGGACGGCTCGGAGTAGTTTCTAGGTTTATTTTCATCGTAGTTTATCTATTTTAATTTGTATCGGACTACGTTCTAGGTTTATTTGCATCGTAGTTTATCTATTTTAATTTGTATCGGACTAGTTTGTTTGCTTGAACTATGTTATCTAGTTTGTTTGAACACTGATATGTGTCCAAATATCGTTCTTATGTGTGCGCGCATCAATTTTTTGCAGCACCTGCTGGAGCGGCTCGCGCGTGCTTTGTTTTGCGGCGGCCGCTGGAGCCAGCGGACTAAAAGGCGCTATTTGGCGCTACAAACGGTTTTTAGCGCACGCGGGAATTGCGTGGCTGTTGGAGATGCTCTTATGTATACCGCAAGGGGTATCTAAGATTCATTTTTCTTACATCAAACCAGCGAGGCATCTTACCGGATTCATCTCAAGGCAATGCGATTGTGATCGATGAATTGGCTATTGCATACTGCCTGCATGCCCATTGTGCCTAGGAAGCCAATCATGGTGGCAAGGTAACTGCTTGTTGCGCATTGTGTGCCCATCTCAATTGCATATTCATTGGGATGCTCCCAGGAAGCTAGCTCATCATGCGATAGCTCAAGGTCCACAAAGCGGCAATGTCAAGAGACTCAAGTGTCCTCCTCAGCCGCATCCCCGACAGGAAGATGGTGGTCGCAAAGTGTTGTTCGAGTGATGGCAGCGCTCCAGCGTCTGAGACGAGTGCGGTAGTAGAAATCGTTAGTATGGTGAGACAAGGGTTCCATCGCTAGGATAGGAATTGGTTCTGCTTTTGTGTCTCTTGGAGAGTTCACCTGGCTTAAATCGTTGCACCGGTATTGCCATTGTCTCTTTCCCTGTAGTCATGATAGTCAAAATTAATGTTTGCATGATTGGTTAATTGTTACCCCTCCTCTCTTGTTCCTTAATTAATCTTCCTGGTGAAGATATGACCCGCTCTCTGATGCATTTTTTGTCTTAGTAGCTGATATCATGGCGCCCGTTCATTCCAAGTCAACGTTACAGAACCCACACACGTACGCACCCAGAAAAAGAAACCAGAAATGCCACAACACAAACTCCATAAAGGCCCTCAACAAAAGGAAGAAAATTACAAGCACACCCCTAGAGGATCTTGTGCAAAGAAGACCATCGCCGCCAGAGAAGAGAGGGATGGGATGTCTTCAAGTGGTGAAACTACATGTAAAGATTGCTACTTTTTGGGCCGATTAGACGGTCAACCGCAAGAGGCAGAACCGATGGGTTTTGAGTGTGACTCATTGGCCGGGGACCTCACGATGTCTGTTGGACCACTATCTCCGTGGCGAAGCTACATGTAGTCTGTGATGTCAAGAGATATCACATAAACGTGCTTAGCAAGCCAACCCCACTATGTTTAAGTGTATATGTTTAGGGTTCAGGGTTTTGAGTGGTTGACATCCTGGCTGACCGCAAAATGCCTATAAGTGTGGCGCCTTTACCTTATATTGCAGTTTGTAGAGTTGGTCTTCCTATATGGGCTCGGGGAAGCGGTGGATATGTGGATGCCATTAATGAGAGGTGGTTACCGGTCATGTTGCCCCACTCGCCGGTGCTTAATCAGAACGGGTAGGTACTTCTACGATGGTTTCCCTCGTATATATATGGCACTCCACGGACCACTACCGTTCAACTCATTTGAACATATTGGTAGCACTAGCCTAGTGAACTAGATAGGTGATGATGAGATGATAAAATCGAAGGGAGGATGAGAGAAGCATCAGACAGATATTACAACATATGCGTGAGAATGAGAGACATCCGGAATAGTCAAGAGAGCAATATCTGGGTCAGAGACCAAGGGCTATGCTTGACCATTAAGCTAAAAAGTATGCTTCTCTTTCAACATTCCATCACCATCAGAGGCCACCATTGTAGCTGTAGTCTCCATGTAGCTGCCTCTTATCCTCTGCCACCAACGGCCAACTTCATTGGCCGAGAGCCCATGCGCCTACCTTGGCATGCTGCATGCATGCTAGCAGTCGAGACGGCGCGCCAGCCGACATCTTCACGTGGGCATTCCGCACTACTACATCTCATGCATGGCTCTTCATAGTCAGGGAGCAACTACTATAGAATCTGAGCCTATGATGCAAAAATAGAAAAACTGGATCTGTACCATAGGATGGTAGATTGATGGCCCAGATTCGGGTGGGATGTTCTGCACGCACAGTTTGCAAATAAGTCCCTCCCTGCAAGCTAATTTGGTCACGGTGCCCTCCCCGTCAAACCCAGATCCCGGATGCAGCTGCAGCAAACGAACTAAATCTCCACCGACAGTGGTGGCGCTGACCTAGATCCCTTCTCCAAGCAGGGCAAGTTCACCCTGCTGTTCCATCTGTCCGATGGCTCCTCGACGTTGCGTCGCCGGTGGCCCAGTTTGAGGCGGTGCAGATCGGAGCTCATCGGCTCCTAAGCTTCGCCCCGTAGTGTTCTCATTGCGGCCTCCCATCTGAAGCTCCGGTTGCGTTGGGTTTGTTGCCTCCTCCTTCTCTCCCAGGCTCCAGATCAGCTCGCGTCTTCCTCCCCTCGTCGACGACAAGCCGGTGTGGTTCCCTCGGCTCCTTCCTGACTGGCTAAACCTACATATCGTCAACACGGTGGTTCATTTTCCTGGTAAATACAGTAGATCTTAACTTTATTTGTTAGAACCTTTGTGCTATATCCCAATTTTACTATCAAGGAAATTTGTGCTGCATCTCTGTACTTCTATTTTCTTGTACCTGTTCTTGTCAAATCTGCTCATGTGTGAATGATGCAATTTAATAACTTCGATTTGATGATGTATTGCTACTGTTCTAGGTGGTTTGGTACTCTGATTTGGAAGTTTTGCTTCACTAAAGTACTCTGGAGAACCACGGTTAGATAATCTCAGTGTCTTGGAGTTAGGACAATTCAGTAAAAAGATTAGTATCTGCAGTTTCGTATACAGACTTGACAACTTGAAAGCCTGGAAAGAAAGTAAATTGATTCTACTACGTAAGAACAATGAAATTGGTCTGTCGGCATATCAAAATCTGGATTCATGTTACTCCAGAATTTTCCAGTAATAGCATGTTCTCCTTCCACAACACATACTCCGTTAGTTTTACCAAGTACTAACATTGCTTAATCTGTCAATATCTTCACGAGACCTCCCCCAGGTTATTCAAGTGTGCATCAGAAATAACAACATTAACAGCAGTATGATCACAACATAGGTCCTCTCATAAACACTTAATACTGAGATGGTCATTTAAGACACATCATCACAAAAAAAAGGAGTATCAGAGCTTGATTATGTTCTTATCTTTAAGATGAAAACTATGAAGCTCTCTTCAAATCTTCGACATGTAGATCAGGTAGGTACTTCGCTATATGCATATATACAGCTGCACCAGATTACCAGTAAACAACATCACAAGCAATATTGCAAAGGGAGGAACCACGAAACATAATTCAAGGCATGATACTAAGACTCTTTCCATTTCTTGTGAACTTTTTTAAAGAACTGAACCTATTTGTATGCTATACTGTCTAAGAGCCTTTGAAATCAACATGTGTGCCGATTCTCACAAATAACTCAATAGAGAATACTTCAAAAAAAATCCAACCAGATACTAGATTAGTCAAACTTTTGAAGCAAATGCTTGTAATCTGTCTATTTTGAGTCACAGGATGCATTTTGGTTCTCATATTCGCAGTTCTAAAAATGACATAGACACTAAACAAAATAGCATGCTTAGAAATTAGAATGGGAAGCATGTGAGTTCGAGTTTCTCTCAACTTTATATTTAAATAGTTGCAATGCCTGATTCCACCGGTTGTTTGTGAATCTCTCTATATGGAAATATGAAATAGAATGCACTAGATTGGTCTTTTCTTGTACAAGATATAATGATTACACAATTTGTTTTATAATTGGCAAGTACTTTAAGAGTGTTTTGGATGAATGTGTTTTTTTCTTTATTTACACATCACAGTAGCTGGTATTGTTGATGCATATTCATTTAATTAGCTCATTAGTAAATATATAAATAAGTATGAACTTATGATTCTTAAACGAAGATGTGCTAACTGAATCATATTGGTTAGGTCTTATCTGTGCCAGCACAAGAAGCTTGATGAACGAGAAGCACTAGAAGTGGAGGCAAAGGCTGCTTTCCTGTTGTGTACCATCAGGCTTGCCAAGTTGATGCATTTTCAATGACAATGCTTGTTGAGCCATGATTATTTTAGTCATTCATAATTAGTCTTGCCCGTGTTGTGCCCACAAATGACCGTCTCTCTCATGCAATGTAACACTAGATATGCATGTGTCTCTTTTGTTGTGTTCTGGGACCATTGCAGTTTGAAATGTATCATTAGTTGTGCTTCAAGTGGATGGATTAACTCCCATGTACTCAAATATTTCTGATGATGTTCACTCATTTTAGTGACCACCATGTTAGGATTCTTCCATGATTCGTCATGTAGCACAAGGTAGTAATGAAATCAAATATATAGAAGTTCCATGCAGTCCATAGGTGGAGATATTTTGGAAACCTAAGAGATTAGGGGCATCTATACAGATCTGAACTGCCCTTATTAATGAAGGACTGGTTGATTGATACATCAGACCTTTGAGGTGGTTAGTCAAAAAGGTATCTTTTATATGTAACTAGTGTAGGGGGTTTTCCCGAAATTTGCATTGAGAACCCTCCACCTCAATCTGTACCACTGATGCTGCATCCGACGGCCCTGGTTCATTTTTCTATTTTTGCACCATAGGCTCAGATTCTATAGTAGTTCTCCCCGTTCTCCCCACTCATAGTCACAAGTACGGTCAGCCTGCACTGATTCTCTTCTGTGAAAAGAACCTCTTACCCTCCTCCGGAGGGGCAGACCTACATAGAAGAAAGCCAGTGCGGGGCCATGCCCCCACCAATTTTTTAAACTTCACTGGAGTTTGCTTGTATTTCATTGAAAAATACAGAATTTTTTCATATTTAGAGAAGAAGTGGCTCCACTCTACTAATTGGCCCTCACTCCATCTTGTTTCTGGGTTCGCCCCTGCGCCTCCGTATCTACCTTCTCGATGAATGCACTACATCTTTCTTAGTAGAAGGAATATTGAATCCACCAACGAACATGCCTAGTAACATTAGTGCAGAACTGGCCTTTAGTGTCGGTTCGTGACAGCCTTTAGTGCCGGTTCGCCAACCGGCACTAAAGAGTGGGGACTAAAGATCCCCCCCTTTAGTACCGGTTCGTCACGAACCGGCGCTAAAGTGCCTCCACGTGGCACGAGCCAGGCCCGTGTGCATGTAGTACATTAGTACCGGTTGGTAACACCAACCGGTACTAAATGTTTGGGTGTTTTTTTAATTTTTCCTTCAATTTTGTGTTTTCAATTTAATTTACTGATTGTTTTACATTATAATGAGTTGTTAAATCATTAGGTGAAAGAAACGCGGATTAGTTTGGACTGGGGATGTATCGATCTAGCTAGCTAGCTACTAGCTAAGTGATCAAGTATATGCCATATCCATATTATACTTGATCACCTAATTAGGTGATCAAGTATAATATATATGGATATGGCATATATATACTTGATCACTTAGGTAGGATCCATCCAGCTGAAACTAATATGTGGTTTCTTTCATTAAATGATATAATAACTCATCATCATCATCATAGTCATTACCGCTATCTAATCACCACCAATAGTAGCTTAAAGAATAAACATTCACTTGTACCAGAAGCAAAAATATCATCGAGTTCAACATGATTGTCATGATATTATAAGCGTCATATATAATACCAAAAAACCAAATCACTCTTTGACATTAAGTTCAGAACGAAGAACACGGACATGAAGGACAAGTACTAAGAGCATGAACTAGCTAAATCACTCCTGCTACTCTCTCTCTCAAGTAAAATAGCATAGAACATGCATAACTCTCCTGATTCATCATACTGGAGCATGCAGATGAACCTATCTCCTAATCGTGGGAAGCGCTTCTCATTGCTACCCCCTAGTACTTCTCTGTGATCGTTAACAATTTTCCTCCAATCTTTCACTATTAAGCATTCATCGCTTCTAGAAATCCTGAATGCACTCATGTGCAATGAAGGATATCTTGGCCGTAAGCTACAATTGACATGCGACCTTTAGTCTCAATCCCTGAGGCACAACTGTCATCGGGAGTCCCTATTGAAGAACATCGTATAGTGCTTAATTAATATAATTAGCAATGAAAGTTTAGCAAAAAAATTATGAATGCAAAAGATGCACTGAGGACAAATAGTAAAAATCTTACCATCATTCCTAAATAGATGTGACCGTAGTTCAATACGATCACTATTGGTCGCACGTTTTGAGTACTAACATTTCTAAGTGCAGGAAGAAAATTTGTCTTGACAGTATGAAGATCCTCAAGCCATGAAACATAATGACTTATCTCCTCGCAGTTTAGTTCAGCTCCGGGACAGTAGTATGTCCTGTCTACCAAGCGTCGGACATGTTTGCTTGAATGGAAATAAGCTGGCAATAGAAATTAGTTGTCAATTATTTTTGAATAAGCAATATCAAAGACAAAAATATAGTTGAGAAGAACTCACATAATGGTAGAACTGGAAGCGTCTGCACATTGACCCAAATGTCTCTATTACCTTCAATATCATCTTCCGGACGAATATCAAAGGTGATAACTATATCAGGCTCAAATTCATAAGCCTTGCATAGTGTTTGCCAAGTTTTGCATTCAAAATAGGTGTACATGTTTGCATTGTATACTTTGACGTGTATAACCATGCTCAGTTTTCAGGTAAACTCTCTTTACCTCCATAGTTTCCATAGCATTGAAACATATCTTATCCAAGACAAAAATTATTGCATGGCACGGGATGCGCTAGTAGAATAGTGAAAATTAAAAATTATAAGTCAGGCAAATGAAGCATAGATAAGTCATGCTTAATTACGAAAACAGACTTGTCGTTGTGACTTACTGTATCGAATTCGAAGGTCTCATTCAGCTTGATGTTGAATCGCCTATCATCAACAAGGAAATTTCTGTCGCACAGGCCGCGTTGGTCTTCACAGTATTCACACATAATGAAATTTTTTCCGTCGTCAGACGACATTTCCTATGTTCATATAGGCGAAACATTAAACACTTACTAATTCAATATTAATTCAATATTAATTCAACTAATTCAAATAATCTCAAATACCTAAATTTTCTTATTAAAAATAAACTAGTTATATTAATTCAACTAGTTCAACTAAGCATTTACTAAAAATAAACTAGTTATATTAATTCAACTAGTTCAAATAATCTCATATACCTAAATTTTAATTAGTTCAAATAATCTCATATACCTACATTTTCTTACTAAAAATAAACAATTTCTATTAATTCAACTAGTTCAACTAAGCATTTACTAAAAATAAACTAGTTATATTAATTCAACTAGTTCAAATAATCTCATATACCTAAATTTTCTTACTAAAAATAAACTAGTTCTATTAATTCAACTAGTTCAACTAAGCATTTAC
>NC_041389.1:613187074-613193971 GCF_002162155.2 Triticum dicoccoides
GGGGCGGCGAGGGCGGTAGGGACGGCGACGACGTGCGGCGTGGGCGGCGATCGAGGGCGGCGGGGGCGGCGGCGCTGCGGCGTCACCGTCGGCGATAGATCGATGTCGCGCGAGAAGTGGAGAAGTGGTCGATGATGGAAGTGTTTTTTCGTAAGTGTAGTATATATATGATCGGCCTTTAGAACCGGTTGGAGTCTCCAACCGGTACTAAAGGCCAATTTTGGCCAGCCCAAGCGGCGGGAAACGAGGGCCTTTAGTACCGGTTGGTGGCTCCAACCGGTACTAAAGGGCAACACATTAGTACCGGTTGGAGCCACCAACCGGTACTAATGGTCCTGCGCTGCCACCCGCAGTGCGCTATTTTTAGTCCCACCTCGCCGAGCAAAGGGCAGTCGCACTGGTTTATAAACCCAGCCGCGGCTGCCCTTTCGAACTCCTCTATATAGCAGTCTTTTGGGCCTAACTAGGGCGCGCTGCCCTGTGAGCCTGCTGGCCCTTCTGGGCCTGAATTTGCATACCCTAGGTCTGGCAGGCCCACCGGGCAGCGCCCCAACAATTTTTTATATAACTGTTTTCTTTTCTGCATTATTTATTTCTGAGTAGTTTTTTATTGTATTTAGTTTCTTTGCCGCAGAACGTGTTGGAAATTGATGACGTCGCTTCGAATGCTGCATAATGTTGGCTCAAAAAAAGTGTGGAGTTCGAATAATTTAAAAAAAATGAAGTGCCCGTGTAACTGATGAGTTCTCGTCCGAAACCCTGATACTCCGAAAGAGATTGTCCAGTTTGTACACGTAGTTCGTCCAATTTTTGCCGTGACCCTCTATACTCTTTCACACATGCTATGCGGGTGAAATGATGATACCTTCAACATTTTCAGAGTTTGTTTTGTAGTGATTTTCATTTTCACGGTCATTTAGCTCTGATATAAATAAATCGGTGACTGAAAAATAGCAAATGATGTCAGAACATGTTGGAAATTGATGGTGTTGTTTCGAATGCTGCATTATGCCGGCTCAAAAAAAGTCTGGAGTTCAAATAAGTTAAAAAAATGAAGTGCCCGTGTAACTGATGATTTCTCGTCCGAAACCCTGATACTTCTAAAGAGATTGTCCAGTTTGTACACGTAGTTCGTCCAGTTTTTGCTGTGACCCTCTCTACTCTTTCGCACATGCTATGTGGGTGAAATGATGACACCTTCAACATTTTCAGAGTTTGTTTTGTAGTGATTTTCATTTTCATGGTCATTTAGCTCTGATCTAACAAATCAATGACTGAAAAACAACAAATGATGTCAGAACATGTTGGAAATTGATGACGTCGCTTCGAATGCTGCATAATGCAGGCTCAAAAAAAGTCTGGAGTTCAAATAAGTTAAAAAAATTAAGTGGCCGTGTAACTAATGATTTCTCGTCCGAAACCCCGATACTCCGAAAGAGATTGTCCAGTTTGTACACGTAGTTCTTCCAGTTTTTGCCGTGACCCTCTCTACTCTTTCGCACATGCTATGTGGTCTGAAATGATGATACCTTCAACATTTTGAGAGTTTGTTTTGTAGTGATTTTCATTTTCACGGTCATTTAGCTCTGATCTAAACAAATCGGTGACTGAAAAACATCAAATGATGTCAGAATGTGCTGGAAATCGATGACGTCACTTCGAATGCTGCATAATGCCGGCTCAAAAAAAGTCTGGAGTTCAAATAAGTTAAAAAATGAAGTGTCCGTGTAACTGATGAGTTCTCGTTCGAAGACCTGATACTTCGAAAGAGATTGTCCAGTTTGTACACGTAGTTCATCCAATTTTTGCCGTGGCCCTCTCTACTCTTTTGCACATGCTATGCGGGTGAAATGATGATACCTTCAACATTTTCAGAGTTTGTTTTGTAGTGATTTTCATTTTCACGGTCATTTAGCTCTGATCTAAACAAATCGGTGACTGAAAAACAGCAAATGATGTCAGAACGTGTTGGAAATTGATGACGTCGTTTCGAATGCTGCATAATGCCGGCTCAAAAAAAGTCTGGAGTTCAAATGAGTTAAAAAAATGAAGTGCCCGTGTAACTGATGAGTTCTCGTCCGAAACCGGTGAAGACTCATATTGAGTCCACAAATTATACACATAGAGTTCAATGAAGACCAAATGCTTATGATAGTTTGAGAAGTAACATATTTAAATCATGCATCTGAATGCAGAAAAAATGCATTGATCAGTACCGCCTTTCAGCCAAAATGCGCTACTGCTACAAAGAAGTACATAAAAAATACATTGATCATCAATGATTTTTTTTGTATAGAATCTAAATTGTCAATAGGAATCTACCACCGATTTAAGAACCGGCGAAGACCCCTATTGCAGCCACAGATCCTACACATAGAGTTCAATGAAGACCAAATGCTTGTGATAGTTTGAGAAGTAACATATTTAAGGTGGTCAAAATCTTGTTAGGGGAGCGAGGTGGGACTAAAAAAAGCCCTGCCACAACCTCTTTAGTACCGGTTTGTGTCACGAACCGGTACTAAAGATGTTGGTGCCCGGCCAGCACCTTTAGTACCGGTTCGAGGCACGAACCGGTACTAAAGATTCGCATTGAACCGGTACTAAAGATCTCCTCCCGCCTAGTCATTTGAACTGGCACTAATGGACACATTAGTGCCGGCTCATATACAAACCGGTACTAATGTTTCTCTGATTTGCACCTTTTTGTACTAGTGTAAGTTTTCAAATGTATTTGATCCTTGCGTATTTTCTGGTTAATTTTACTTTATTTCATATTGTAGTTTTGATTTAGAGAGGATGGCTATTTTTTAATCACTAGGTTGCAAGTCAGGAACGGAGTCCCACGTAGATACAACTACTTTATCTGTATACTTGGTCTTTCCTGTGTTTATTCCAATTGGGGTGTCGCAGCTAGTATGAGGATTAAGGAATTGTCAAGAGATGACATGTCTTCATATCACGGGTCTTACTACTTGTTTGTTAATTCATGGGTTGTGTTTGAACAAAGGAGAGTATTGTTTCATGCCATCACATACATAACCTACATCGGGATCATTTCCAAGATCTTATCACTACTGGAATTTCCCTATACATCGGGTGCCAGGCTCTTCGCCGAGAGGGAAACCATAGGCACTCGGCAAAGCAAGATAAGCCAAGAGTACCTCTCGACAAACGTAGCACCACGGAAAACAGAAGATATTGCCAAGAGTGGACCTCGGGAAAGAGGAAACACTTGGCAACACTACTAGGGAAAAGCCTAGCAGTAGCGCTGGTTTTTGGCCTACCAGTAGCGCGGGGTGCCGCGCTACTGATAAGGCGCTACAACTAAAGGTTAGCTATAGCGTGGGTCTACCAGTGCTACTACTATATCCACTTAGTAGTAGCGTTTCCTAGAAAGGGCGCTACTGGTAATTACTAGTAGCGCTTCCCACAGCCCCCGCTACTACTATTATTTTGTAGTCTATTTCTTTTTATTTCATGTTGTATTCATACACCTTTATACAGTAGCAATTTAGAGATTGTTTTTACATCATAATGAGTTATTACATCGCTGGGTGAAAGGACCGTGGACTAGTTTCAAATGGATGGCTCCATCCACTTGAAACTAATCCACGGTTCTTTCACCCAATGATATAATAAATCATCATCATCATCATCATATCATTAAAAACTTATCATCATAATACATCACTGTCATATAACATCTCATGATCATCATTTTCGTCAATGAGACATCATATAGCAAGTTGGTCACTAGTCATAATCACAACTCCTCCTCCTCATCATCAACTCTAACACATTGTACCACATAATAACACATTGTACCAGACCTACTCACTAGTGCAGAACCAGGCAATAACACCAGTTCGTAAGGGCTATTAGTGTCGGTTTTGTAACCGGTACTAAAGGGTGGGGATTAAAGGTCCCCCCTTTAGTACCGGTTCGTAACGAACCGCCACTAAAGTGCCACCACGTGGCACGAGGCAGGGCCGGGTGTGGGGAGGCAGGGCCACGTGCCAACCGGTACTAAATGTTTTGTGTTTATTTTATTTTATTTTACTTTACTTTTCCTTTAGTTTTGTGTTTTGAATTTAATTTAGAGATTGTTTTTACATTATAATGAGTTGTTAAATCATTAGGTGAAAGTACCCGCAGATTAGTTTCAACTGGATGCATGCATGCATGGATCCTAGCTAAGTGATCAAAGTATATATGACATATCCATATATATTACTTGATCACTTATATTAGGTGAGCAAGTAATTAATATGGATATGGCATATATATACTTGATCACTTAGCTAGCTAGGATCCATCTAGTTGAAACTAATCTGCGGTTTCTTTCATAAATGATATACTAACTCATCATCATCATATTAATATATAAACTATTGCATCATATATATCATCACCAACAAGTTATAACGGTATACTAGCTAGCTAAAAATCATTATAGCCGTCATTACCACTATTTAATCATCATAGTCATTACCGCTATCTAATCATCACCAATACCAGCTTAAAGAAGAAACATTCACTTTGTACCAGAAGGAAAGATATCATCGAGTTCAACATGATCACTCTTTGAGATTAAGTTCAGGACGAAGAACACGGACATGAGAGGACGAGTACTAAGAGCATGCTAATCACTCCTACTACTCTCTCTCAGGTAAAATGGCATAGAACATGTGTAGATGTCCTGATTCATCATATTGGAGCATGCAGATGACCTGTCTCCTAATCATGGGTTGCGCTTCTGCTTGTTGACTCCTAGTACTTCTATGCGATCATTCACAATTTTGCTCCAGTCTTTCAGTATTAAGCATTCCTCGGTTCTAGAAATCTTGAATGCACTCGTGTGCAATGTAGGATGTCTTGGCCGTAAGCTAACAATTGACATGCGACCGTTAGTCGAGATCCACTTAGGAAGAACTATCATCGGGAGTCCCTGTTGAAGAGAACATCGTATAGTATCATACTTAGCAACATGAAGTTTAGCTTAAAAAATAATGTATGCAAAAGATGCACTGAGGACAAATAGTAAAAATCTTACCATCTTACCTAAATACATGTGACCATAGTTCAATACGAACACTATTGGTCGCACCTTTTGAGTACTAAGATTTGCAAGTCTAGGAAAATAATTTCTCTTGACAGCATCAAGATCCTCAAGCCATGAAACATATTGACTTATCTCCTCGCAGTTTAGTTCAGCCCCGGGATAGTGGACGGTCCTGTCTACCAAGCGCTGGACATGTTTGCTTGAATGGAAATAAGTGTCAATTGAAATTATAGTTGTCAACTATTTTTGAAAAAACAATATCAGCATAAATATGGCATGAGAAACTCACATAATGGTAGAACTGGAGGCGTCTGCACATCGACCCAAATGTCTCTATTACCTTCAATATCATCTTTGGGACGAATATCAAAGGTGATAAACATATCAGGCTCAAATGCATAAGCCTTGCATAGTGCTTGCCAAGTTTTATATTCAAAATGGATGTAGGTTTCTTGATTGTATAATTTGACGTTGAAGGTATAACCATGCTCGGTCTTCAAGTAAACTCTCTTTACCTCCATAGATTTGTCACGACTGAAACCTATCTTATCCAAGACAAAAATTCTTGCATGGTAGGGGATACGCTAGTAGAATAGTGAAAATTTAAAATAATAAGTTGAAGCAAATGAAGCATATATATAAGTCATGATTAATTACGAAAAAAGACTTGTCGTTGTGACTTACTGTATCCACTTCGAAGGTCTCATCCAGCTTGATGCTGAAGCGTCTATCATCAACTAGGAAATTTCCGTCGCATAGGCCGCGTTGGTCTTCGCAGTCTTCGCACATAATGAAATCATTTTCGTTGTCAGACGACATTTCCTATGTTCATAGGTGAAACATTAAACACTTATTAGTTATATATTAATTCAACTAATTAGACTAGTTCTATTAATTCAACTAGCTAGTTCAACTAATTAATTCAACTAAGCACTTACTAAAAAGGGAAAACTTTGTTTTTGCCCCTCTAGATTTTGACCACTTTGCTAATGCCACTCTAGAATTTGAGATTTCACTTTTGCCACTCTTAGTTTTTGACAATACATCACAATTGTCATTCTGTGAAAAAAGCAACAATTTTTGAGTGGCAATTGTGATAATTGCCGAAATCTAAGAGTGGCAAAAGTGAAATGAAAAACTATTGCTTTTGCCACGAAATGGTATTTGTGATGTATTGTCAAAAGCTAAGAGTGGCAGAAGTGAAATGTCAAATTCTAGAGTGGCATAACCAAAGTGGGCAAAAGTTAGAGTGGCAAAAACAAAGTTTTCCCTACTAAAAATATACCTAAATAAAATATAGCTCCTAATTCAACTAATTCAACTAATTAACTAGTTCAACTAATTCAACTAAACTAGTTCTATTAATTTTCTTACTAAAAATAAAGTAGCTAGTTCTATATACTAAAATTTTAATTAGATGATCAAATCTCATATACCTAAATTTAGTATATATTAAACAATTATTAGTTATATATTAATTCAACTAAGCACTTACTAAAAATATACCTAAATAAAATATATATAGCTCCTAATTCAACTAATTCAACTAAACTAGTTCTATTAGTTTTCTTACTAAAAATAAATTAGCTAGTTCTATATACACCAATTTTAATTAGATGATCAAATCTAATATACCTAAATTTAGTATATATTAATTCATCTAACATTAATATAATTTCATCTATAACTAAAAGTATAAAAAACTAACTTTCATCTAACATTATCTAATTCTTATATAATCTAACATTTATATATTCTAACATTTTGATATTAAACATTTGTGTGTGTGTGTGCTTGTGTGTGTGTGTGTGCATGTGTATGTGTGTGTGCGTGCG
>NC_041389.1:613194193-613244562 GCF_002162155.2 Triticum dicoccoides
GGCGGCGACGTACGGTGACGGGGGCGACGTACGGGGGCGGCGACGGCGTACAGCGACGGGGGCGCGCGGCGACGGGGGCAGCGACGACGGCGATGAGGGCGGCGTGCGCGGGGACGGGGCGCGACGAAGATGATAACTGAAAATTTTCGTAAGTGCTGGTTATATAGGGGAGGCCTTTAGTACCGGTTGGAGCCACCAACCGGTACTAAAGGTTAAATTTGGCCAGGCGAAGTGGCGGGAAGCGACCCTCTTTAGTACCGGTTGGTGGCTCCACCCGGTACTAAAGGCCACACTTTAGTACCGGTTTGTGCCACGAACCGGTACTAAAGCGGGTGCGCTCCCATTCCACGGTGCTCATTGTTTAGTCCAACCTCGCCGAGCGAAGGGCAACCGCACTGGTTTATAAACCCAGCCGCGGCTGCTCCTTTGAGCTCCTCTATAATGCAGGCCTCTGGGCCTAACTTTGTCGTGCTGCCCTGTGAGCCTGCTGGGCCTTATGGGCCTGCATATGCACGCCCAAGGCCGGGCAGGCCCACTGGGCAGCGCGGATATAATTTTTTTCATATAGTTTTTTTTCTTTTGTGGTTTATATATTTTATTCTATTTATTTGTGAGTAGTTTTTTGCTGTATTTAGAGTTTCTTATATTTAATATTAGTGTGTTTTATCATTATATTCATGTAGTGATTTTTCAGTTCATTTTGTACTGCTTTTTGATATAGTTTTTTCTTTTGTGGTTTATATATTTTCTTCTATTTATTTCTGAGCAGTTTTTTGTTGTATTTAGAGTTTCTTATATTTATTATTAGTGTGTTTTATCATTATATTCATTTTTGTAGTGATTTTCAGTTTATTTTGTACTTCTTTTCATTTTCACGGTGATTTAGCTCTGAAAACAAATCAGTAAATGCATCGAAAATAGCAAATTATGTCAGAAAGGGTTAGAGTTGATAACGTGGATTTAAATTGTGCATCTCAACGCAAAAAAAGTCCGGAGTTGTACTAAGTTATTAAAATATTGAATAGCCAGTGTAACAGATGAGTTTTCGTTCAAAACCCTGATACTTCCTAAGAGATTGTCCAGTTTGTACACGACGTGCATCCAGTTTTTGCCGGAACCCTCTCTACTTTTTTGCACATGCTATGCGGGTGAAATGATGATACCTTGCTAAGTTTCAACCTTTTCAAAGTTCATTTTGTACTGCTTTTCACTTTCACGGCGATTTAGCTCTGAAAACAAATCAGTAAATGCATCGAAAATAACAAATTATGTCAGAAAGGGTTGAAAGTTGATAATGAGGATTTGAATTGTGCATCTGAACGCAAAAAAAGTCTGGAGTTGTACTAAGTTATTAAAATATTGAATATCCGGTGTAACAGATGAGTTTTGTCCGAAACTCTGAAACTTTCTAAGAGATTGTCCAGTTTGTACACGACGTGCATCCAGTTTTTGCCATAACCCTCTCTACTTTTTTGCACATGCTATGCAGGTGAAATGATGATACCTTGCCAAGTTTCAACATTTTCAGAGTTCATTTTGTACTATTTTTTTACATTCACGGTGATTTAGCTCTGAAAAACAAATCAGTAAATGCATCAAAAATAGCAAATTATGTCAGAAAGGGTTAAAGTTGATGACGTGGATTTGAATTGTGCATCTGAACGCAAAAAAAGTCCAGAGTTGTACTAAGTTATTAAAATATTGAATAGCTGGTGTAAAAGATGAGTTTTCGTCCGAAACCCTGATACTTCCTAAGAGATTGTCCAGTTTGTACACGAAGTGCATCCAGTTTTTGCCGTAACCCTCTCTACCTTTTTGCACATGCTATGCAGGTGAAATGATGATACCTTGCCAAGTTTCAACCTTTTCAGAGTTCATTTCGTACTGTTTTTCACTTTCACGGTGATTTAGCTCTGAAAACAAAACAGTAAATGCATTGAAAATAGCAAATTATGTCAGAAAGGGTTGAAAGTTGATGACGTGGATTTGAATTGTGCATCTGAACGCAAAAAAAGTCCAGAGTTGTACTAAGTTATTAAAATATTGAATAGTCGGTGTAACAGATGGATTTTCGTCCGAAACCCTGATACTTCCTGAGAGATTGTCCAGTTTGTACACGACGTGCATCCATTTTTTGCCGTAACCCTCTCTACTTTTTTGCACATGCTATGCGTGTGAAATGATGATACATTGCCAAGGTTCAACCTTTTCAGAGTTCATTTTGTACTGCTTTTCACTTTCGCGGTGATTTAGCTCTGAAAACAAATCAGTAAATGCATCAAAAATAGCAAATTATGTCAAAAAGGGTTGAAAGTTGATGACGTGGATTTGAATTGTGCATCTAAACGCAAAAAAAGTCTGGAGTTGTACTAAGTTATTAAAATATTGAATAGCCGGTGTAACAGATGAGTTTTCATCCAAAACCTTGATATACTTCCTAAGAGATTGTTCAGTTCGAACTGGCTCTTGTGTAAACATGTAAAAATATAAATAAAATACATTGATAGTACCGCCTTTCAGCCAAAACGCACTACTGCTTTAGAGAAATACATCAAAAATACATTGATCATCAATGATCTTTTTGTGTACAATCTAAATTGTCAATATGAGTCCTCTCCGGTAGGAACCAGAGAAGACTCATATTGCGGCCACAAATTCTACACATAGAGTTCAATAAAGACCAAGTGGTTCTGATAGTTTGATAAGTAACATATTTTAGGTGGTAAAAACTCTGTTAGCGGAGCGAGGTGTGACTAAAAAACCGTTGTGAACACCTCTAGTACCGGTTTGTGGCACGAATCGGTACTAAAGGTCCGGTGGGCCCCCAGCCTAACCACAGCCTGCAACAACCACTTTAGTACCGGTTCGTGGCACGAACCGGTACTAAAGGGTCGCCACAAACCGGTATTAATGGTCTCCGCCCCCCTAGCCGTTTGGACCGGCACTAATGATCACATTAGTGCCGGTTTTGTTACAAACCGGGACTAATGTGCTTCACATTAGGCCCTTTTTCTACTAGTGACTCCTCTCTAATAGGACCTACTACACTCTCTTAGGTAAAATAGCATAAAACAAGATAGGCCCTAACTCTACATTATGGAGAATGGAGATTATCCTATCTCTAATTCTTGCGCGTCGCACAATGTTGCTTCCAGGTACCTCCGTACAACTGACCATACATTGTTTCCAATATTTGATTGTCATGTCTTCATCAGTTTTAGAAATCCGGTATGAACATCTATGATGCGTAGGATGACCTGGCCGTAGGCTCATTACATCAAGGAGACCTTTCGGAAACATCAGATGAGGCACACTATCCTTCGGGATTTTCTGTTGAAAAACATAGTAATAACTTCATAGTTAGCAATGTAGTTTAGTTTTAGAAGAATTTATGCAAAAGATGCACGGATGCCGCAATAGTAAAAAATCTTACCATGCCATCTCCATGGATGTTACCGTACTTCAACACGTGCACTAGTGGCATGTATTGACCATAATGTGCAGGAGTTTCATTATAGATATTGTAATTCTCAAGATCATTAATAAATGAGATTAGATGTTTTTTCTCCTGATAAGTTAATTCTGCGACATCGGTGTAGTAGGTTCTCTTTACCATCTTCTGCATATACTTTGAAGAATGAAACTAAGCTATCAATGGAAATAAGTTGTCAACTATTTTGAAAGAAACAATATAAATTACTTAATAACTATGTTTGAGAAACTCACATAGCGGTAGAATTGGAAGCGTATCAACAAGGACCCAAATGTCCATATTGTCTTCCATGATGTCAGAATCACCAAGATCCATGGTGACAAGTGCTTCCCAACTCGGGCAACCAAAATGGTATACGCTCACAGAATTGCATAGATTTACAGGAAAATTAAAACCATGATGGGTCCTTGGGTGAACTATCTTTGTTTCCCAATTTTCATGATCTTTAAAATTCATCCTCTCCAAGACATAGCGTCTTGCATGGCATGGGATACGCTAGTCGAATTGTAAAAGACGGAAATTACACGTTGAAGAAGAAGTCGTGCTTAATTATGAAAAAACACTTTGCATCGTAGCGTACCATTTCAACATCAAAGGTCTCTTGGAGCTTAATGCTGAAGCGCCGACCTTCTACCAAGTGAGGCCTGTCACAGAAACCCCCGTTGTCGCTGCACCAGGAGGACTCCGCGAGACTTTGGTCGTCCGACGACATTTCCTATGTTCATACTTCAAATATTAGACTTCTAAAATTCAATATATGTACTACAAAAACTTAATTAGATCACTATTATTCAACATGGGTTGACTATCGGTCTGTCGGGTGTTTCTTTGAAAACTCTCAGCTCACATGGTGTATATATTCGACCTTTGGTGATGGTCGCTCCTCCCTTCGTCCCTGAGTGCATTAAACCAAAATGTCTAGCACACGGTAATGAAGGAGAAGCACCCCCACGAGAACATTCGGTATTCTTCTTCTCTCATATATGGTGGACACACTCCCTCACTGATTTTTCGACCGTCGGTGATGGTCGTTACTCCCCCTTCCCCTAGTGCATAACAAAGGTCTAGCACAAGGAGAAGAAGGAGAAACGACCCCCACAACAATAGTCGGGGTTCTTCCTCTCTCATATATGGTGCAGACTTTCACCCTCACTCATTTTTTGATTGTCATGTATGGAGCCTCGACAGACTTAAAGTCAACCCGAAATGTCGTTTAATTATCTTTCTAGAAAATCCAGGCCACTCGATATTTCCTACATATTCTAGCACAAGTCATGCCAAAATTCACGAAAAAATCCGGCAATGACCTTTGCTAAAAAAGGACATATTGAGCGCCTGAAATTTGCTAGAACGGAAATTAATCAACACTCCGGCAAAACATAGGCCACTCGGAGGTGTTACCTGCAAACATGGCCACTTGGGCAAGCACATATCCTATTTTCATTCAAACTTGATGGTCATTGCATTCTAACTTGATGGTCATTGCATTTCAATGGTTGAAAATATGAACAAAAACATTTCAAAATATCTTATAGGACTCATATTAACATGGAGATTTGGCTGGTCTCACCTCGAGGTCGGAGAGGGTCCGTGACTGGGACGACGGCGGCGACGACATGGAGATTTGGCTGCAAAAACAAAATTTAAATAAAAATATTATTATCCTCATCTTAGGACTTAGTGAAACCCTATAAGCTATCAACTAATCAAATGCAAACGCCTTGCATAGTGCTCTCCAATTTGACCATTCAAAATAGGAGTAGTTCTCCAATTTGAGCATTCAATAAGCAAAACTAAATCATAAAATAAATTAGTATTCAGATTAGCATGCATTCAATAAGCAAAACTAAATCATGTCTTGCGTCTGTACATCATCGAATATTATCACTAATACATCTCGAATAGTACCATACATATAACCTCACTAATATAGCTAAAACCCTAGTGAACGACGGGTATAGGCCCGGGCAGTGGACACCGAAAGAGAAGGGACCATCACAGGATCATAGCTCCAGTGAGATCCCTGAAGAACCTGCCAGGTATTGGAGAACCTGCCCTCCAACGCAACCATGAAGCGACGGACGTGCTTGATACGTCTCCAACATATCTATAATTTTTGATTGTTCCATGCTATTATATTACCTGTTTTGGATGTTTATGGGCTTTATTTTATACATTATTATCATTTTTGGGACTAACCTACTAACCGGAGGCCCAGCCCATATTGTTGTTTTTTTGCCTATTTTTTCGAAGAAAGGGAATATCAAATGGAGTCCAAACGAAATGAAACCTTCGGGAGCGTCATTTTTGGAACGAACAAGATCCGGAGAGCTTGGAGTGCAAGTCAAGAAATAGCCGAAGCCTCCACGAGATAGGAGGGCGCGCGCCCCCTGTAGGGCGCGCCCCCTGTCTCGTGGGACCCTCGGGCGTCCACCAACATACCTCTTCCTCCTATATATACCTACGGACCCCGAAAACATCCAGGGGCACCACGAAACAAAATTTCCACCACCGTAACCTTCTGTATCCGCGAGATCCCATCTTGGAGCCTTCGCCGGCACTCTGCCGGAGGGGGAATCTGTTGGGGAACGTAGTAATTTCATAAAATTTCCTATGCATACGCAAGATCATGGTGATGCATAGCAACGAGAGGGGAGAGTGTGTCCACGTACCCCCGTAGACCGAAAGCGGAAGCGTTAGCACAACGCGGGTGATGTAGTCGTACGTCTTCACAGCCCGACTGATCAAGCACCTAAACTACGGCACCTCTGAGTTCTAGCACACGTTCAGCTTGATGACGTCCCTCAAACTCCGATCCAGCCGAGTGTCGAGGGAGAGTTCCGTCAGCACGACGGCGTGGTGACGATCTTGATGTTCTACCGTCGCAGGGCTTCGCCTAAGCGCCACTACGATATTATCGAGATGGACTATGGTGGAGGGGGCACCGCACACAGCTAAGAGATCCAAGAGATCAATAGTTGTTGTGTCTAGAGGTGCCCCCCTGCCCCCATATATAAAGGAGCAAGGGGGAGGGGCGGCCAGCCTAGGAGGGGGCGCGCCAAGGGGAGTCCTACTCCCACCGGGAGTAGGACTCCCCCCTTCCTTGTTGGAGTAGGAGAAGGGGGGAAAGAGGGGGAGAGGAGGAAGGAAAAGGGGGCTGCACCCCTTGTCCAATTCGGACCAGAGGGGGGCTGCGCGCCTCCTTCCTTTCAGCCTCTCTCCTCTATTCCCATATAGCCCAATAAGGCTCATATACTCCCCGGCGAATTCCAGTAACTCTCCGGCACTCCGAAAAATACCCGAATCACTCGGAACCTTTCCGAAGTCCAAATATAGTTGTCCAATATATCGATCTTTACGTCTCGACCATTTCGAGACTCCTCGTCATGTATCCGATCTCATCTGGCACTCCAAACTCCTTCGATACATCAAAACTCATAAACTCATAATATAACTGTCATCGAAACCTTAAGCGTGCGGACCCTACGGGTTCTAGAACTATGTAGACATGACCGAGACACGTCTCCGGTCAATAACCAATAGCGGAACCTGGATGCTCATATTGGCTCCCACATATTCTATGAAGATCTTCATCGGTCAGACCGCATAACAAGATATGTTGTTCCCTTTGTCATCGGTATGTTACTTGCCCGAGATTCGATCGTCGGTATCTCAATACCTAGTTCAATCTCGTTACCAGCAAGTCTCTTTACTCGTTCCGTAATACATCATCCCGCAACTAACTCATTAGTTGCAATGCTTGCAACGCTTAAGTGATGTGTATTACCGAGAGGGCCTAGAGATACCTCTCCGACAATCGGAGTGACAAATCCTAATCTCGAAATACGCCAACCCAACATGTACCTTCGGAGACACCTATAGAGCACCTTTATAATCACCCAGTTACGTTGTGACGTTTGGTAGCACACAAAGTGTTCCTCCGATAAACGGGAGTTGCATAATCTCATAGTCATAGGAACATGTATAAGTCATGAAGAAAGCAACAGCAACATACTAAACGATCAAGTGCTAAGCTAACGGAATGGGTCAAGTCAATCTCCCACTTCCACTAGAGTCAATAATCTAGTTCACATCATCATGTGATTCAACACCAATATTCACATCTGTATGTGATTAACACCCATAGTTCACATCGTCATGTGACCAACAACCAAAGGGTTACTAGAGTCAATAATCTAGTTCACATCGCTATGTGATTAACACCCAAAGAGTACTAAGGTATGATCATGTTTTGCTCATGAGAGAAGTTTAGTCAACGGGTCTGTCACATTCAGAGCCGTATGTATTTTGCAAATATTCTATGTCTACAATGCTCTGCATGAAGCTACTCTAGCTAATTTCTCCCACTTTCAATATGTATCCAGATTGAGACTTAGAGTCATCTGGATCGCTGTAAAAGCTTGCACCGATGTACTCCCTCCGTTCCTCTATATAAGGTGTATTTGTTTTTTCAAAAGTCAAACGAGTGCAAGTTTGAGCATGTTTTGAGAAAAATATATCAATATCCACAATATGAAATTTATATCATTTGATCGATCATGAAAGGTAGTTTCATATTTTATCTATTAGGTATTGTAGATGTTTCTATTTTGTTCTATAATCTTGGTCAAACTTTCAAATGGTTGACTTGCACGGAAACCAATACACCTTATATTCTGAAACGGAGGGAGTAACTCTTTACGACGGGCTCTTTTTATCACCTCCATAATCGAGAAACATCTCCTTAGTCCTCACTAAGGATATTATTGACCGATGTCCAGTGATCTACTCTTAGATCAAAATTGTATTCCTTTGCCAAACACAGAGCAAGGTATACAATAGGTCTGGTACACAGCATAGCATACTTTACAGAACATATGAATGAGGCATAGGGAATGACTTTTCATTCTTTTCTATTTTCTGCCATGGTCAGGTTTTGAGTCTTACTCAACTTCACACCTTTGCATCACAGGCAAGAACTCTTTCTTTGATTGTTCCATTTTGAACTACTTCAAAATCTTGTCAAGGTATGTACTCATTGAAAAATCTTATCAAGCGTCTTGATCTATCTCTATAGATCTTGATGCTCAATGTGTAAGCAGCTTCACCGAGGCATTTCTTTGAAAAACTCCTTTCAAACACTTCTTTATGCTTTCCAGAAAATTCTACATCATTTCCGATCAACAATATGTCATTCACATATACTTATCAGAAAGGCTGTGGTGCTCCCACTCACTTTCTTGTAAATACAGGCCTTTCCAAAAGTTTGCATAAAACCATATGCTTTGATCAACTCATCAAAGCGTATATTCCAACTCCGAGATGCTTGCACCAGTCCATTGATGGATTGCTGGAGCTTGCACACTTTGTTAGCACCTTTAGGATTGACAAAACCTTCTGGTTGCATCATATACAACTCTTCTTTAATAAATCCATAAAGAAATGTAGTTTTGACATCCATTTTCCAGATTTCATAAAATGTGGCAATTGCTAACATGATTCAGACAGACTTAAGCATCGATACGAGTAAGAAAATCTCATCGTATTCAACACCTTGAACTTGTCGAAAACCTTTTTGCGACAAGTCGAGCTTTGTAGATAGTAACACTACTATCAGCGTCCATCTTCCTATTGAAGATCCATTTATTTTCTATGGCTTGCCGATCATCGGGCAAGACAACCAAAGTCCACACTTTGTTCTCATACATGGATCCCATCTCAGATTTCATGGCCTCAAGCCATTTCGCGGGATCTGGGCTCATCATCACTTCCTCATAGTTCGTAGGTTCATCATGGTCTAGTTACATGACTTCCAGAACAGGATTACCGTACCACTCTGGTGTGGATCTTATTCTGGTTGACCTACGAGGTTCGGTAGTAACTTGATCTGAAGTTTCATGATCAATATCATTAGCTTCCTCACTAATTGGTGTAGTGGTCACTGGAACTGATTTCTATGATGAACTACTTTCCAATTCGGGAGAAGGTACAATTACCTTATCAAGCTCTACTTTCCTCCCACTCACTTCTTTCGAGAGAAACTCCTTCTGTAGAAAGGATCCATCTTAGCAACGAATATTTTGCCTTCGGATCTGTGATAGAAGGTGTACCCAACAATTTCCTTTGGGAATTCTATGAAGACGCACTTCTCCGATTTAGGTTTGAGCTTATCAGGTTGAAAGTTTTTCACATAAGCATCGCAGCCCCAAACTTTAAGAAACGACAACTTTGGTTTCTTGTCAAACCATAGTTCTTAAGGCGTCGTATCAACGGATTTCGATGGTGCCCTATTTAAAGTGAATGCAACTTTCTCTAATGCATAACCCCAAAACAATAGTGGTAAATCGATAAGAGACATCATAGATCGCACCATATCTAGTAAAGTATGATTATGATGTTCGGACACACCATTACATTGTGGTGTTCCAGGTGGCGTGAGTTGCGAAACTATTTCACGTTGTTTCAAATGAAGACCAAACTCGTAACTCAAATATTCGTCTCCACGATCAGATCGTAGAAACTTTATTTTTCTTGTTACGATGATTTTCCACTTCACTCTGAAATTCTTTGAACTTTTCAAACGTTTCAGACTTATGTTTCATCAAGTAGATATACCCATATCTGCTCAAATCATCTGTGAAGGTCAGAAAATAACGATACTCGCCACGAGCCTTAATACTCATTGGTCTGCATACATCAGTATGTATTATTTCCAACAAGTCAGTATCTCGTTCCATTGTTCTGAAGAATGGAGTTTTAGTCATCTTGCCCAAAAGGCACGGTTCGCAAGCATCAAATGATTAATAATCAAGTGATTCCAAAAACCCATCAACATGGAGTTTCTTCATGCGCTTTATACCGATATGACCCAAACGGCAGTGCCACAAATAAGTTGCACTATCATTATTAACTTTGCATCTTTTGGCATCAATATTATGAATATGTGTATTACTACGATCAAGATTCAATAAACCATCAACATTGGGTGTATGACCATACAAAGTTTTATTCATGTAAACAGAATAACAATTTATTCTACGTTTTAGATGAATAATCATATCGCAACAAACATGATCTAATCATATTTATGCTCAACGCAAACACCAAATAACATTTATTTAGGTCCTACACTAATCTCGAAAGTATAGGGAGTGTACGATGCTGATCATATCAATCTTGGAACTACTTCCAACACACATCGTCACTTCACCCTCAACTAGTCTCTGTTTATTCTGTAACTCCTATTTCGAGTTACTAATATTTAGCAACCGAACAAGTATCAAATACTCAGGGGCTACTATAAACAGTAGTAAAGTACACATCAATAACATGTATATCAAATATACCCTTGTTCACTTTGCCATCCTTCTTATCCACCAAATATTCAGGGCATTTCCGCTTCTAGTGACCATTTCCTTTGCAGTATAATCACTCGGTTTCAGGCTTTGGTCCAGCTTTGGGCTTCTTCGCGGGAGTGACAACTTGCTTGCCATTTTGCTTGAAGTTCCCTTTCTTTCCCTTTGCCCTTTTCTTGAAACTAGTGGTCTTGTCAATCATCAACACTTGATGCTTCTTTCTTGATTTCTACCTCCGTCGATTTCAGCATCACGAAGAGCTCGGGAATTGTTTTCGTCATCCCTTGCATTATAGTTCATCACGAAGTTCCAGTAACTTGGTGATGGTGACTAGAGAACTCTGCCAATCACTATCTTATCTGGAAGATTAACTCCCACTTGATTCAAGCGAGTGTAGTACTCAGACAATCTAAGTACTTGCTCACTAGTTGAGCAATTCTCCTCCATCTTTTAGGCGAAGTATTTTTCAGAGGTCTCATACCTCTTGACACGGGCATGAGTCTGAAATACCAATTTCATCTCTTGAAACATCTTATATGTTCCATGACGTTTCAAAAACATTTTTGTAGTCCCGGTTCTAAGCTATAAAGCATGGTGCACAAAACTATCAAGTAGTCATCATATTGAGCTAGCCAAATGTTCATAACGTCTGTATCTACTCCTGCAATAGGTCTGTCACCTAGCGGTGCATCAAGGACATAATTCTTCTGTGCAGCAATGAGGATAAACCTCATATCACGGACCAAGTCCGCATCATTGCTACTAACATTTTTCAATTTAGTTTTCTCTAGGAACACATATAAAAACATAGGGAAGCAACAACGCGAGCTATTGATCTACAACATAATTTGCAAAATACTACCAGGACTAAGTTCATGATAAATTAAAGTTCAATTAATCATATTACTTAAGAACTCCCACTTAGACAAACATCTCTCTAGTCATCTAAGTGATCACGTGATCCAAATCAACTAAACCATGTCCGATCATCACTTGAGATGGAGTAGTTTTCAATGGTGAACATCACTATGTTGATCATATCTACTATATGATTCACATTCGACCTTTCGGTCTCTGTGTTCCGAGGCCATATCTGTATATGCTAGGCTCGTCAAGTTTAACATGAGTATTCCGCGTGCGCAACTGTTTTGCACCCGTTGTATTTGAACGTAGAGCCTATCACACCCGATCATCACGTGGTGTCTCGGCACGAAGAACTTTCGCAACGGTGCATACTCAGGGAGAACACTTCTTGATAATTAGTTAGAGATCATCTTATAATGCTACCGTCAAACAAAACAGAATAAGATGTATAAAAGATAAACATCATATGCAATCAAAATATGTGGCATGATATGGCCATGATCATCTTGCGCCTTTGATCTCCATCTTCAAAGTACTGACATGATCTCTATCGTCACCGGCACGACACCATGATCTTCATCATCTTGATCTATATCAATGTGTCGTTCACATGGTCTTCTCGCCAACTATTGCTCTTGCAACTATTGCTATCGCATAGCGATAAAGTAAAGCAATTATTTGGCACTTGCATTTTATGCAACAAAGAGACAATCATAGGGCTTCTGCCAGTTGCTGATAACTTCAACAAAACATGATCATCCCATACAACAACTTATATCTCATCACGTCTTGACCATATCACATCACAACATGCCCTGCAAAAACAAGTTAGACGTCCTCTACTTTGTTGTTGAAAGTTTTACGTGGTTGCTACGGGCTGAGCAAGAACCGTTCTTACCTACGCATCAAAACCACAACGATAGTTCATCAAGTTAGTGCTGTTTTAACCTTCTCAAGGACCGGGCGTAGCCACACTCGGTTCAACTAAAGTTGGAGAAACTGACACCCGCCAGCCACCTGTGTGCAAAGCACGTCGGTAGAACCAGTCTCGCGTAAGCGTACGGTAATGTCGGTCTGGGTCGGCCGCTTCATCCAACAATACCGCCGAACCAAAGTATGACATGCTGGTAAGCAGTATGACTTGTATCACCCACAACTCACTTGTGTTCTACTCGTGCATATAACATCAACGCATAAAACCTAGGCTCGGATGCCACTGTTGGGGAACATAGTAATTTCAAAAAACTACCTATGCACACGCAAGATCATGGTGATGCATAGCAACAAGAGGGGAGAGTGTGTCCACGTACCCTCGTAGACCGAAAGCGGAAGCGTTAGCACAACGCGGTTGATGTAGTCGTACGTCTTCACGGCCCGACCGATCAAGCACCGAAACTACGGCACTCCGAGTTCTAGCACACGTTCAGCTCGATGACGTCCCTTGAACTCCGATCCAGCCGAGTGTCGAGGGAGAGTTCCGTCAGCACGACGGCGTTGGTGACGATCTTGATGTTCTACCATCGCAGGGCTTCGCCTAAGCCACCGCTACGATATTATCGAGGTGGACTATGGTGGAGGGGGGCACCGCACACGGCTAAGAGATCCAAGAGATCAATTGCTGTTGTGTCTAGAGGTGCCCCCTTGCCCCCGTATATAAAGGAGCAAGGGGGGAGGGGGCGGCCGGCCTAGGAGGGGGCGCGCCAAGGGGAGTCCTACTCCCACCGGGAGTAGGACTCCCTCCTTCCTTATTGGAGTAGGAGAAGGGGGGAAAGAGGGGGAGAGGAGGAAGGAAAAGGGGGCTGCACCCCTTGTCCAATTCGGACCAGAGGGGGGCTGCGCGCCTCCTTCCTTTCGGCCTCTCTCCTCTATTCCTGTATGGCCCAATAAGGCCCATATACTCCCCGGCGAATTCCCGTAACTCTCTGGTACTCCGAAAAATACCAGAATCACTCGGAACCTTTCCGAAGTCCGAATATAGTCGTCCAATATATCCATCTTTACGTCTCGACCATTTCGAGACTGCTCTTCATGTCCCCGATCTCATACGGGACTCCGAACTCCTTCGATACATCAAAACTCATAAACTCATAATATAACTGTCATCGAAACCTTAAGCGTGCGGACCCTATGGGTTCGAGAACTATGTAGACATGACCGAGACACGTCTCCGGTCAATAACCAATAGCGGAACCTGGATGCTCATATTGGCTCCCACATATTCTATGAAGATCTTTATCGGTCAGACCGCATAACAACATACGTTGTTCCCTTTGTCATCGGTATGTTACTTGCCCGAGATTCGATCGTCGGTATCTCAGTACCTAGTTCAATCTCGTTACCAGCAAGTCTCTTTACTCGTTCCGTAATACATCATCCCGCAACTAACTCATTAGTTGCAATGCTTGCAAGGCTTAAGTGATGTGTATTACCGAGGGGGCCCAGAGATACCTCTCCGACAATCGGAGTGACAAATCCTAATCTCAAAATACGCCAACCCAACATGTACCTTCGGAGACACCTATAGAGCACCTTTGTAATCACCCAGTTACGTTGTGACGTTTGGTAGCACACAAAGTGTTCCTCCGATAAACGGGAGTTGCATAATGTCATAGTCATAGGAACATGTATAAGTCATGAAGAAAGCAACAGCAACATACTAAACGATCAAGTGCTAAGCTAACGGAATGGGTCAAGTCAATCACATCATTCTCCTAATGATGTGATCCCGTTAATCAAATTACAACTCTTTTGTCCATGGCTAGGAAACATAACCATCTTTGATAAACGAGCTAGTCAAGTAGAGGCATACTAGTGACACTATGTTTGTCTATGTATTCACACATGTATTATGTTTCCGGTTAATACAATTCTAGCATGAATAATAAACATTTATCTTGATATAAGGAAATAAATAATAACTTTATTATTGCCTCTAGGGCATATTTCCTTCAATCTCCCACTTCCACTAGAGTCAATAATCTAGTTCACATCATCATGTGATTCAACACCAATATTCACATCTGTATGTGATTAACACCCATAGTTCACATCGTCATGTGACCAACAACCAAAGGGTGTACTAGAGTCAATAATCTAGTTCACATCGCTATGTGATTAGCACCCAAAGAGTACTAAGGTATGATCATGTTTTGCTCATGAGAGAAGTTTAGTCAACGCGTCTGTCACATTCAGAGCCGTATGTATTTTGCAAATATTCTATGTCTACAATGCTCTGCACGGAGCTACTCTAGCTAATTGCTCCCACTTTCAATATGTATCCAGATTGAGACTTAGAGTCATCTGGATCGCTGTAAAAGCTTGCACCGATGTACTCCCTCCGTTCCTCTATATAAGGTGTATTTGTTTTTTCAAAAGTCAAACGAGTGCAAGTTTGACCAAGTTTTGAGAAAAATATATCAATATCCACAATATGAAATTTATATCATTTGATCGATCATGAAAGGTAGTTTCATATTTTATCTATTAGGTATTGTAGATGTTTCTATTTTGTTCTATAATCTTGGTCAAACTTTTAAATGGTTGACTTGCACGGAAACTAATACACCTTATATTCTGAAACGGAGGGAGTAACTCTTTACGACGGGCTCTTTTTATCACCTCCATAATCGAGAAACATCTCCTTAGTCCTCACTAAGGATATTATTGACCGATGTCCAGTGATCTACTCTTAGATCAAAATTGTATTCCTTTGCCAAACACAGAGCAAGCTATACAATAGGTCTGGTACACAGCATAGCATACTTTATAGAACATATGACTGAGGCATAGGGAATGACTTTTCATTCTCTTTCTATTTTCTGCCATGGTCGGGTTTTGAGTCTTACTCAACTTCACACCTTTGCATCACAGGCAAGAACTCTTTCTTTGACTGTTCCATTTTGAACTACTTCAAAATCTTGTCAAGGTATGTACTCATTGAAAAATCTTATCAAGCGTTTTGATCTATCTCTATAGATCTTGATGCTCAATGTGTAAGCAGCTTCACCGAGGTATTTCTTTGAAAAACTCCTTTCAAACACTTCTTTATGCTTTCCAGAAAATTCTACATCATTTCCGATCAACAATATGTCATTCACATATACTTATCAGAAAGGCTGTGGTGCTCCCACTCACTTTCTTGTAAATACAGGCCTTTCCAAAAGTCTGCATAAAACCATATGCTTTGATCAACTCATCAAAGCGTATATTCCAACTCTGAGATGCTTGCACCAGTCCATTGATGGATTGCTGGAGCTTGCACACTTTGTTGGCACCTTTAGGATTGACAAAACCTTCTGGTTGCATCATATACAACTCTTCCTTAATAAATCCATAAAGAAATGTAGTTTTGACATCCATTTTCCAGATTTCATAAAATGTGGCAATTGCTAACATGATTCAGACAGACTTAAGCATCGATACGAGTAAGAAAATCTCATCGTATTCAACACCTTGAACTTGTCGAAAACCTTTTTGCGACAAGTCGAGCTTTGTAGATAGTAACACTACTATCAGCGTCCATCTTCCTCTTGAAGATCCATTTATTTTCTATGGCTTGCCGATCATCGGGCAAGACAACCAAAGTCCACACTTTGTTCTCATACATGGATCCCATCTCAGATTTCGTGGCCTCAAGCCATTTCACGGAATCTGGGCTCATCATCACTTCCTCATAGTTCGTAGGTTCATCATGGTCTAGTTACATGACTTCCAGAACAGGATTACCGTACCACTCTGGTGTGGATCTTATTCTGGTTGACCTACGAGGTTCGGTAATAACTTGATCTGAAGTTTCATGATCAATATCATTAGCTTCCTCACTAATTGGTGTAGTGGTCACTGGAACTGATTTCTATGATGAACTACTTTCCAATTCGGGAGCAGGTACAATTACCTTATCAAGCTCTACTTTCCTCCCACTCACTTCTTTCGAGAGAAACTCCTTCTCTAGAAAGGATCCATCTTAGCAACGAATATTTTGCCTTCGAATCTGTGATAGAAGTTGTACCCAACAATTTCCTTTGGGTATTCTATGAAGACGCACTACTCCGATTTAGGTTTGAGGTTATCAGGTTGAAAGTTTTTCACATAAGCATCGCATCCCCAAACTTTAAGAAACGACAACTTTGGTTTCTTGTCAAACCACAATTCATAAGGCGTCGTATCAGCGGATTTCGATGGTGCCCTATTTAAAGTGAATGCAACTGTCTCTAATGCATAACCCCAAAACAATAGTGGTAAATCGATAAGAGACATCATAGATCGCACCATATCTAGTAAAGTATGATTACGATGTTCGGACACACCATTACATTGTGGTGTTCCAGGTGGCGTGAGTTGCGAAACTATTTCACGTTGTTTCAAATGAAGACCAAACTCGTAACTCAAATATTCATCTCCACGATCAGATCATAGAAACTTTATTTTTCTTGTTACGATGATTTTCCACTTCACTCTGAAATTCTTTGAACTTTTCAAACGTTTTAGACTTATGTTTCATCAAGTAGATATACCCATATCTGCTCAAATCATCTGTGAAGGTCAGAAAATAACGATACTCGCCATGAGCCTTAATACTCATTGGTCTGCATACATCAGTATGTATTATTTCCAACAAGTCAGTATCTCGTTCCATTGTTCTGAAGAATGGAGTTTTAGTCATCTTGCCCAAAAGGCACGGTTCGCAAGCATCAAATGATTAATAATCAAGTGATTCCAAAAACCCATCAGCATGGAGTTTCTTCATGCACTTTATACCGATATGACCCAAACGGCAGTGCCACAAATAAGTTGCACTATCATTATTAACTTTGCATCTTTTGGCATCAATATTATGAATATGTGTATTACTACGATCAAGATTCAATAAACCATCAACATTGGGTGTATGACCATAGAAAGTTTTATTCATGTAAACAGAATAACAATTTATTCTACGTTTTAGATGAATAATCGTATCGCAACAAACATGATCTAATCATATTTATGCTCAACGCAAACACCAAATAACATTTATTTAGGTCCTACACTAATCTTGAAAGTATAGGAGTGTACAATGCTGATCATATCAATCTTGGAACTACTTCCAACACACATCGTCACTTCACCCTCAACTAGTCTCTGTTTATTCTGTAACTCCTGTTTCGAGTTACTAATATTTAGCAACCGAACAAGTATCAAATACTCAGGGGCTACTATAAACACTAGTAAAGTACACATCAATAACATGTATATCAAATATACCCTTGTTCACTTTGCCATCCTTCTTATGCACCAAATATTCAGGGCATTTCCGCTTCTAGTGACCATTTCCTTTTCAGTATAATCACTCGGTTTCAGGCTTTGGTCCAGCTTTGGGCTTCTTCGCGGGAGTGACAACTTGCTTGCCATTTTGCTTGAAGTTCCCTTTCTTTCCCTTTGCCCTTTTCTTGAAACTAGTGGTCTTGTCAATCATCAACACTTGATGCTTCTTTCTTGATTTCTTCCTTCGTCGATTTCAACATCACGAAGAGCTCGGGAATCATTTTCGTCATCCCTTGCATTATAGTTCATCACGAAGTTCCAGTAACTTGGTGATGGTGACTAGAGAACTCTGCCAATCACTATCTTATCTGGAAGATTAACTCCCACTTGATTCAAGCGATTGTAGTACTCAGACAATCTATGTACTTGCTCACTAGTTGAGAAATTCTCCTCCATCTTTTAGGCGAAGTATTTTTCAGAGGTCTCATACCTCTTGACACGGGCATGAGTCTGAAATACCAATTTCATCTCTTGAAACATCTTATATGTTCCATGATGTTTCAAAAACGTTTTTGTAGTCCCGGTTCTAAGCTATAAAGCATGGTGCACAAAACTATCAAGTAGTCATCATATTGAGCTAGCCAAACGTTCATAACGTCTGTATCTACTCCTGCAATAGGTCTGTCACCTAGCGGTGCATCAAGGACATAATTCTTCTGTGCAGCAATGAGGATAAACCTCAGATCACGGACCAAGTCCGCATCATTGCTACTAACATTTTTCAATTTAGTTTTCTCTAGGAACACATATAAAAACATAGGGAAGCAACAACGCGAGCTATTGATCTACAACATAATTTGCAAAATACTACCAGGACTAAGTTCATGATAAATTAAAGTTCAATTAATCATATTACTTAAGAACTCCCACTTAGACAAACATCTCTCTAGTCATCTAAGTGATCACGTGATCCAAATCAACTAAACCATGTCCGATCATCACTTGAGATGGAGTAGTTTTCAATGGTGAACATCACTATGTTGATCATATCTACTATATGATTCACATTCGACCTTTCGGTCTCTGTGTTCCGAGGCCATATCTGTATATGCTAGGCTCGTCAAGTTTAACATGAGTATTCCGCGTGCGCAACTATTTTGCACCCGTTGTATTTGAACATAGAGCCTATCACACCCGATCATCACGTGGTGTCTCAGCACGAAGAACTTTCGCAACGGTGCATACTCAGGGAGAACACTTCTTGATAATTAGTTAGAGATCATCTTATAATGCTACTATCAAACAAAACAGAATAAGATGTATAAAAGATAAACATGATATGCAATCAAAATATGTGACATGATATGGCCATGATCATCTTGCGCCTTTGATCTCCATCTTCAAAGTACTGTCATGATCTCTATCGTCACCGGCACGACACCATGATCTTCATCATCTTGATCTATATCAATGTGTCGTTCACATGGTCGTCTAGCCAACTATTGCTCTTGCAACTATTGCTATCGCATAGCGATAAAGTAAAGCAATTATTTGGCACTTGCATTTTATGCAACAAAGAGACAATCATAGGGCTTCTGCCAGTTGCTGATAACTTCAACAAAACATGATCATCCCATACAACAACTTATATCTCATCACGTCTTGACCATATCACATCACAACATGCCCTGCAAAAACAAGTTAGACGTCCTCTACTTTGTTGTTGCAAGTTTTACGTGGCTGCTACGGGCTGAGCAAGAACCGTTCTTACCTACATATCAAAACCACAACAATAGTTCGTCAAGTTAGTGCTGTTTTAACCTTCTCAAGGACCGGGCGTAGCCACACTCGGTTCAACTAAAGTTGGAGAAACTGACACCCGCCAGCCACCTATGTGCAAAGCACGTCGGTAGAACCAGTCTCGCGTAAGCGTACGGTAATGTCGGTCTGGGCCGGCCGCTTCATCCAACAATACCGCCGAACCAAAGTATGACATGCTGGTAAGCAGTATGACTTGTATCACCCACAACTCACTTGTGTTCTACTCGTGCATATAACATCAACGCATAAAACCTAGGCTCGGATGCCACTGTTGGGGAACGTAGTAATTTCAAAAAAAATACCTACGCACACGCAAGATCATGGTGATGCATAGCAACGAGAGGGGAGAGTGCGTCCACGTACCCTCGTAGACCGAAAGCGGAAGCGTTAGCACAACGCGGTTGATGTAGTCGTACGTCTTCACGGCCCGACCAATCAAGCACCGAAACTACGGTACTCCGAGTTCTAGCACACGTTCAGCTCGATGACGTCCCTTGAACTCCGATCCAGCCGAGTGTCGAGGGAGAGTTCCGTCAGCACGACGGCGTTGGTGACGATCTTGATGTTCTACCGTCGCAGGGCTTCGCCTAAGCCACCGCTACGATATTATCGAGGTGGACTATGGTGGAGGGGGGCACCGCACACGGCTAAGAGATCCAAGAGATCAATTGTTGTTGTGTCTAGAGGTGCCCCCCTGCCCCCGTATATAAAGGAGCGAGGGGGGAGGGGGCGGCCGGCCTAGGAGGGGGCGCGCCAAGGGGAGTCCTACTCCCACCGGGAGTAGGACTCCCTCCTTCCTTGTTGGAGTAGGAGAAGGGGCGAAAGAGGGGGAGAGGAGGAAGGAAAAGGGGGCTGCACCCCTTGTCCAATTCGGACCAGAGGGGGCTGCTCACCTCCTTCCTTTTGGCCTCTCTCCTCTATTCCCGTATGGCCCAATAAGGCCCATATACTCCCCGGCGAATTCCCGTAACTCTCCGGTACTCCGAAAAATACCCGAATCACTCGGAACCTTTCCGAAGTCCGAATATAGTCATCCAATATATCCATCTTTACGTCTCGGCCATTTTGAGACTCCTCGTCATGTCCCCGATCTCATCCGGGACTTCGAACTCCTTCGATACATCAAAACTCATAAACTCATAATATAACTGTCATCGAAACCTTAAGCGTGCAGACCCTACGGGTTCGAGAACTATGTAGACATGACCGAGACACGTCTCCGGTCAATAACCAATAGCAGAACCTGGATGCTCATATTGGCTCCCACATATTCTACGAAGATCTTTATCGGTCAGACCGCATAACAGCATACGTTGTTCCCTTTGTCATCGGTATGTTACTTGCCCGAGATTCAATCGTCGATATCTCAATACCTAGTTCAATCTTGTTACCGGCAAGTCTCTTTACTCGTTCCGTAATACATCATCACGCAACTAACTCATTAGTTGCAATGCTTGCAAGGCTTAAGTGATGTGTATTACCGAGAGGGCCCAGAGATACCTCTCCGACAATTGGAGTGACAAATCCTAATCTCGAAATACGCCAACCCAACATGTACCTTGGGAGACACCTGTAGAGCACTTTTATAATCACCCAGTTACGTTGTGACGTTTGGTAGCACACAAAGTGTTCCTCCGATAAACGGGAGTTGCATAATCTCATACTCATAGGAACATGTATAAGTCATGAAGAAAGCAACAGCAACATACTAAACGATTAAGTGCTAAGCTAACGGAATGGGTCAAGTCAATCACATCATTCTCCTAATGATGTGATCCCGTTAATCAAATGACAACTCTTTTGTCCATGGCTAGGAAACATAACCATCTTTGATAAACGAGCTAGTCAAGTAGAGGCATACTAGTGACACTATGTTTGTCTACTATTCACACATGTATTATGTTTCCGGTTAATACAATTATAGCATGAATAATAAACATTTTTCATGATATAAGGAAATAAATAATAACTTTATTATTGCCTCTAGGGCATATTTCCTTCAGAATCGACCATGGAGGGCCTCTACATCAACATCCTTGCCCCTCCTATGAGTTTTGAGTAGTTTACCACGGACCTACGGGTCCATAGTTATTAGCTAGATGGCTTCTTCTCTCTTTTTGGATCTCAATATAATGTTTTGCCCCTCTCTTGTGGAGATCTATTCGATGTAATCTCTTTTTGCCGTGTGTTTGTCGAGATCCGATGAATTGTGAGTTTATGATCAGATTTATCTATGGATATTAATTGAATCTTCTCTGAATTCTTTTATGTATGATTGAGTTATATTTGCAACTCTCTTCGAATTATCGGTTTGGTTTGGCCTACTAGATTGATCTTTCTTGCCATGGGAGAAGTGCTTAGCTGTGGGTTCAATCTTGCGGTGTTCTTACCCAGTGACAGAAAGGGTTGCAAGACACGTATTGTATTGTTGCCATCGAGGATAACAAGATGGGGTTTATATCATATTGCATGAGTTTATCCCTCTACATCATGTCATCTTGCTTAATGCGTTGCTCTGTTCTTATGAACTTAATACTCTAGATGCATGTTGGATAGTGGTCGATGTGTGGAGTAATAGTAGTAGATGCAGGCAGGAGGCGGTCTACTTGTTATGGATGTGATGCCTATATACATGATCATGCCTAGATAACATCATAATTATTCGCTTTTCTATCAATTGCTCGACGTAATTTGTTCACCCACCGTAATACTTATGCTCTCGAGAGAAGCCTCTAGTGAAACCTATGGCCCCGGGGTCTATCTCTTATCATATTTGCTTTCAACCTACTTTTATTTGCATCTTTACTTTTTTGCATCTATATTATAAAATACCAAAAATATATTTATCTTATCATACTATCTCTATTAGATCTCACTTTCGCAAATAGCCGTGAAGGGATTGACAACCCCTTTATTGCGTTGGTTGCGAGTTCTCAGTTTGTTTGTGTAGGCGCGTGGGACTTTGGAGGAGCCTCCTACTGGATTGATACCTTGCTCTCAAAAACTGAGAGAAATACTTACGCTACACTTGCTGCATCACCCTCTCCTCTTCAGGGAAAACCAACGCTAGCTCAAGACGTAGCAAGAAGGATTTCTGGCGCTGTTGTCGGGGAGGTCTTCGCTCAAGTCAAGACATACCAAGTACCTATCACAAACCTATGTCCCTCACATTTACATTATTTGCCATTTGCCTCTCGTTTTCCTCTCCCCCACTTCACCCTTGCCGTTTTATTCGCCCGCTGTTTCCCAATCTCCTCCTATCTTTTCCGCTTGCCTTTTTCTGTTTGCTTGTGTGTTGGATTACTTGTTGCCATGGCGCAAGATAATACCAAATTGTGTGATTTCTCAAATACCAGTAATAATGATTTCCTTAGTACTCCGATTGCTCCTCTTAATGATGTTGAGTTTTGTGAAATAAATGCTGCTTTGTTGAATCTTGTTATGAAAGATCAATTCGCCGGCCTTCCTAGTGAAGATGCCGCTACTCACCTAAATAATTTTGTTGATTTGTGTGATATGCAAAAGAAGAAAGATACGGATAACAATATTGTCAAATTGAAGTTATTTCTGTTTTCACTTAGAGATCGTGCTAAAGTTTGGTTTTCGTCTTTGCCTAAAAATAGTATTGATTCTTGGAACAAGTGCAAAGATGCTTTTATCTCTAAGTATTTTCCTCCCGCTAAGATCATCACTCTTAGGAACGATATTATGAATTTTAAACAACTTGATCATGAGCATGTTGCCCAATCTTGGGAAAGAATGAAATTGATGCTTCGCAATTGCCCTACTCATGGTTTGAATTTATGGATGATCATACAAAAATTTTATGCTGGTTTGAACTTTGCTTCTAGAAATCTTTTAGATTTGGCCGCGGGAGGCACCTTTATGGAAATCACGTTAGGAGATGCTACAAAACATCTTGATAATATTATGGCTAATTATTCTCAATGGCACACCGAAAGATCTTCTAGTAAAAAAGTGCATGCTATAGAAGAAATCAATGTTTTCAGTGGAAAGATGGATGAACTTATGAAGATGTTTGCTACTAAAAATACTCCTCTTGATCCTAATGATTTGCCTTTGTATTCCTTGATTGAGAATAATAATGAATCTATGGATGTGAATTTTGTTCGTAGGAATAATTTTGGAAACAATGCTTATAGAGGAAATTTTAATGCTAGACCGTTCCCTAGTAACTCCTCTAATAATTATGGAAATTCCAACAATAATTCTTATGGTAATTTTAATAAGATGCCCTCTGACTTTGAGAATAGTGTGAAATAATTTATGATTTCTCAAAAGAATTTTAATGCTTTGCTTGAAGAAAAATTGCTCAAAGTTGATGATTTGGCTAGGAACGTTGGTAGACTTTCGCTTGATGTTGATTCTCTTAAACTTAGACCTTCTCCTCCTAAGCATGATATCAATGAGTCTCTCAAAGTAATGAGAATTTCCATTGGGAGTGCAAGGAAAGAACCGCTAGATTGCGTGCTAAGAAAGATAGCTTTATAAAAGCGTGTTCTTCTAGTTTTCGTGAAAATAATGATGAGGATCTTAAAGCTATTGATGCGTCTCCTATTAGATCTATGTTTTGCAATATGAATTTTGATGATTATGGGACTGATGATGAATCAACTTTGCCTAGAAGGCGTCCCAAGAATTCGGAGTCTTCAGATCTTAATGCTAAATTTAGTAAAAGAGAGATTGGAGAATCCTCAACTTCTAATAATGTTGAACCTACTATCTCAGATTTCAAGGAATTTCACTATGATAATTGCTCTTTAAAAGGTTGTATTTCCTTGTTGCAATCCGTTGTTAATTCTCCTCATGCTTACAGTCAAAACAAAGCTTTTACCAAACATATTGTTGATGCCTTGATGCAATCTTATGATGAAAAACTTAATTTGGAAGTTTCTATACCTAGAAAACTTAATGATGAGTGGGAACCTACTATAAAGATTAGAATTAAAGATTTTGAGTGTTTTGCTTTGTGTGATTTGGGTGCTAGTGTTTCCACAATTCCGAAAACTTTATGTGATATTCTAGATTTCCATGATCTTGATGATTGCTCGTTAAATTTGCACCTTGCAGATTCCACCATTAAAAAGCCTATGGGAAGGATCAATGATGTTCTTATTGTTGCAAATAGAAATTTGGTGCCCGTAGATTTTATCGTTCTTGATATAGATTGCAATCTTTCTTGCCCTATTGTTCTTGGTAGACCTTTCCTTAGAACGATTGGTGCGATTATCGATATGAAAGAAGGAACATTAGATTCCAATTTCCCTTAAAGAAATGCATGGATCACTTTCCAAGAAAGAAAGTCAAATTACCTTATGAATCTATCATGCGTGCTACTTATGAATCAAGTGCCAAAGATGGCACTCGTTAGATCTATCTTCGCTTTTATGCCTAGCTAGGAGCGTTAAACGATAGCGCTAGTTGGGAGGCAACCCAATTTTCTTTATGTTATTTTTTTTTGTTCCTGTTTAGTGTTAAATTTTGTTTCTACTTTCTGCTTAGATGTGTTTTTATCTTTTGTTTAGTGTTTGTGCCAAGTAGAACCTATAGGATAAACTATGATGATGGTTGATTTGATTTTGCTGAAAAACAGAAACTTTGTGCTCACAAGAAAAAATTCAATAAATCACAGAAACGTGATTTTCCATTGATTCTTTTTGATGCTGATCAATAAACAAATTTTACAGTACTTCCTATTTTGGTAGGAGTTTTAGAGTTCCATAAGTTTGCTTTGGTTACAGATTGCTACAGACTGTTCTGTTTTTGACAGATTCTGTTTTTCGTGTGTTGTTTGCTTATTTCAATGCATCTATGGCTAATAAATTAGTTTATAAACCATAAGGAAGTTGTAATACAGTAGGTTTAACACCAAAATAAATAAATAATGAGTTCATTGCAGTACCTTATGTGGTGGTTTTGTTTTCTTTCACTAACGTAGCTTATAAGATTTCCTGTTGAGTTTTGTGTTGTGAAGTTTTCAAGTTTTGGGTAAAGCTTTTATGGACTATGGAATAAAGAGTGGCAAGAGACTAAGCTTGTGGATGCCCAAGGCACCCTAAGATATTCAAGAATAGCCAAAATCCTAAGCTTGGGGATGCCCCGGAAGGCATCCCCTCTTTCGTCTTTGTTCATTGGTAACTTTACTTGGAACTATATTTTTATTCGCCACATGATATGTGTTTTGCTTGCAGTGTCGTGTATTATATTGGTCTTTGCTTGTTAGTTTACCACAATCATCCTTGCTGTAACACACCTTTTGGGAGAAGACTATTTGATTAGAATTTGCTAGAATACTCTATGTGCTTCACTTATATCTTTTGAGCTTGATAGTTTTTGCTCTAGTGCTTCACTTATATCTTTTAGAGCATGGTGGTGGATCAATTTTGAAGAAATTGCTAGTCTCTCATGCTTCACTTATATTATTTTGAGAGTCTTTTAGAACAGCATGGTATTTGCTATGGTTATAATTTGGTCCTGGAATGATGAGCATCCAAGTTGGGTATAATAAAAACTATCATAGGATGTGAATTGGATGCTATGATCAATTTGATGCTTGATAATTGTTTTGAGATATGGAGGTAGTGATATTAAAGTCATGCTAGTTGGGTGATTATGAATTTAAAGAATGCTTGTGTTGAAGTTTGTGATTCCCGTAGCATGCACGTATGGTGAACCGCTTTGTGATGAAGTTGGAGCACAATTTTATTTATTGAATATCTTCCTTATGAGTGGCAGTCGGGGACGAGCGATGGTGTTTTCCTACCAATCTATCCCCCTAGGAGCATGTGCGTAGTGCTTTGGTTTTGATGACTTCTAAATTTTTACAACAAGTATATGAATTCTTTTGACTAATGTTGAGTCCATGGATTATACGCACCCTTTCACCCCTCCATTATTGTTAGCCTCTCTTGTATCGTGCAACTTTCGTCGGTACCATACACCCACCATATACCTTCCTCAAAAAAGCCACCATACCTACCTATTATGGCATTTCCATAGCCATTCCGAGATATATTGCCATGCAACTTTCCACCGTTTCATTTATTATGACACGTTTCATCATTGTCATATTGCTCTTTGCATGATCATGTAGTTGACATCATATTTGTGGCAAAGCCACCATCATAATCTCCATACATGTCGCTCTTGATTCATTGCATATCCCGGTATACCGCCGGAGGCATTCACATAGAGTCATATCTTGTTCTAGCTTTGAGTTGTAATTTTTGAGTTGTAAATCTATAAAAGTGTGATGATCTCCATTATTAGAGCATTGTCCTAGTGAGGAAAGGATGATGAAGACTATGATTCCCCCACAAGTCGGGATGAGACTTCGGACTTTACAAAAAGAAAAAAAGAGAAAGGCCAAAAAGAAAAAGAAAAAGAAAAAAAAGAAGGCCAAAGAAAAAAAAGAAAAAAGAGAAAAAGAAAAGAAAGAAAAAAAAGAATGAGACAAAAAGAGAGAACGGACAATGCTACTATCTCTTTTCCACACTTGTGCTTCAAAATAGCACCATGATCTTCATGATAGAGAGTCTCATATGTTGTCACTTTCATATACTAGTGGGAATTTTTCATTATAGAACTTGGCTTGTATATTCCAATGATGGGCTTCCTCAAAATGCCCTAGGTCTTTGTGAGCAAGCAAGTTGGATGCACACCCACTAGTTTTATTTTGTTGAGCTTTCATATATTTATAGCTCTAGTGCATCCGTTGCATGGCAATCCCTACTCACTCACATTGATATCTATTAATGGGCATCTCCATAGCCCGTTGATACGCCTAGTTGATGTGAGACTATCTTCTCCTTTTTTGTCTTCTCCACAACCACTGTTCTATTCCACATATAGTGCTATATCCATGGCTCACGCTCATGTATTGCGTGAAAGTTGAAAGCGTTTGAGATTATTAAAGTATGAAACAATTGCTTGGCTCGTCATCGGGGTTGTGCATGATTAAATACTTTGTGTGATGAAGATAGAGCAACAGCCAGACTATATGATTTTGTAGGGATAACTTTCTTTGGCCATGTTATTTTGAGAAGACATGATTACTTTGCTTAGTATGCTTGAAGTATTACTATTTCTTATGTCAATATGATCTTTTATTTTGTATTATTTTGGATCTGAACATTCATGCCACATTAAAGAAAATTACATTGAGAATTATGCTAGGTAGAATTCCACATCAAAAATTCTCTTTTTATCATTTACCTACTCGAGGACGAGCAGGAATTAAGCTTGGGGATGCTTGATACGTCTCCAACATATCTATAATTTTTTATTGTTCCATGCTATTATATTACCTGTTTTGGATGTTTATGGGCTTTATTTTATACATTATTATCATTTTTGGGACTAACCTACTAACCGGAGGCCCAACCCATATTGCTGCTTTTTTGCCTATTTCAGTATTTCGAAGAAAAGGAATATCAAACGGAGTCCAAACGGAATGAAACCTTCGGGAGCGTGATTTTTGGAACGAACAAGATCCAGAGAGCTTGGAGTGCAAGTCAAGAAATAGCCGGAGCCTCCACGAGATAGGAGGGCGCCCCCCCTGTAGGGCGCGCCCCCCTGTCTCATGGGACCCTCAGGCGACCACCGACGTACCTCTTCCTCCTATATATACCTACGGACCCCGAAAACATCCAGGGGCACCACGAAACACAATTTTCACCACCATAAACTTCTGTATCCGCGAGATCCCATCTTGGAGCCTTCGCCGACACTCTGTCGGAGGGGGAATTGACCACAGAGGGCCTCTACATCAACATCCTTGCCCCTCCTATGAGTTGTGAGTAGTTTACCACAGACCTACGGGTCCATAGTTATTAGCTAGATGGCTTCTTCTCTCTTTTTGGATCTCAATATAATGTTCTCCCCCTCTCTTGTGGAGATCTATTTGATGTAATCTCTTTTTGCGGTGTGTTTGTCGAGATCCGATGAATTGTGAGTTTATGATCAGATTTATCTATGGATATTAATTGAATCTTCTCTGAATTCTTTTATGTATGATTGAGTTATCTTTGCAACTTTTCGAATTATCGGTTTGGTTTGGCCTACTAGATTGATCTTTCTTGCCATGGGAGAAGTGCTTAGCTTTGGGTTCAATCTTGCGGTGTTCTTACCCAGTGACAGAAAGGGTTGCAAGACACGTATTGTATTGTTGCCATCGAGGATAACAAGATGGAGTTTATATCATATTGCATGAGTTTATCCCTCTACATCATGTCATCTTGCTTAATGTGTTGCTCTGTTCTTATGAACTTAATACTCTAGATGCATGCTGGATAGCGGTCGATGTGTGGAGTAATAGTAGTAGATGCAGGTAGGAGTCAGTCTACTTGTTATGGATGTGATGCCTATATACATGATCATGCCTAGATAACATCATAATTATTCGCTTTTCTATCAATTGCTCGACAGTAATTTGGTCACCCACCGTAATACTTATGCTCTCGAGAGAAGCCTCTAGTGAAAATTATGGCCCCCGGGTCTATCTCTTATCATATTTGCTTTCAATCTACTTTTATTTGCATCTTTACTTTTTTGCATCTATATTATAAAATACCAAAAATATTTTTATCTTATCATACTATCTCTATCAGATCTCACTTTCGCAAGTGGCCATGAAGGGATTGACAACCCCTTTATTGCGTTGGTTGCGAGTTCTCAGTTTGTTTGTGTAGGTGCGTGGGACTTTGGAGGAGCCCCTACTGGATTGATACCTTGGTTCTCAAAAACTGAGGGAAATACTTACGCTACACTTGTTGCATCACCCTCTCCTCTTCGGGGAAAACCAAGGCTAGCTCAAGACGTAGCAGTGCTCATCCTCCTCGCTGACACGGTGACGTACCACCTCCACTGGGTCCTGAAGCCTTCGCACCATCACTAGCCTACACGACCGCCACCAAAGAAGGTTCGGGTCAACGAGGGGCTGGCTCCTCACCAAGCTGCGCCCCCCGGAAGGTAGCACATCCTAGTACCAGCCGCCGGAGCCCAGTCATAGACATGGCCCCTCTGATCAGGCAGGCCTCCTCCGTCGAGTCGACGACAAGGATGCGGGACAGGCATCATCGACGTCAATGTGGGAATAATTGCTTTAACTAAAAAACAACAAATGTGACATGTTCAAAATAACACCTAAAACACCTAAATTCCATTAACTACACCTAATTAAAAACCTACATTTGAACATGGTTCGATCATAAGTAGGGTTCATACTACATTATTCTAAGATTAAACACCTAAAATACCTAAATTAAATTAACAACATGGGGTGGCTGGTGTCACCTCGAGGTCGGAGGGGGTCGGGGACGGGGAGGATGGCGGGGATGATGCAGCAGCTCCTTGATTTCTGCAAAAACAAAATATAAACCAAAACATTATTATCATCATCTTAGGACTTAGTGAAACCCTATGTCTAAAACATCCTAGTTCTAGCCCTACCATTTACTAAAAATACCTTGTTCTAACCCTGAAAATTGAAAAGACCCATACATTTACTAAAAATACCCTAGTTCTAGCCCTGACATTTGTCCATCCATCCATCTATCTGTATATCATCATAAACCCTAGAAAAATGCCCTGGTTTTTTAACTACTATCTACTTCTTGAATCATAGAAAAATGCCCTAATTTCACATAACTTAGAAAAATTCCTATTATATTCAAAAGACCTACTTTTACTTATTTTCTTAATTCTATTCAAAAACCCTACATTTACTAAAAAAATCTCATATAGCATAATACATTTCTGTACCTAAAAATTTCTATTACCAAATTCTTTTACTAAAAAATTATATACCTAAATTTTTATACAAAGAGAGGTGGGAGGAGGAGGAGGAGGATGGAGGATCGATGGCTTCTGGCGGCTGGGGGAGGGAGGAGAGAGGAGGGCTGTGGGAGGAGGGAGGAGGGAGCATGGCGGTCGGAGGAGGGAGAAGGGAGTAGGGCTTCCGACGGGAGGAGGGAGGAGTGAGGAGGGCCACCGGAGGGAGGAGAGAGGAGGGCAGCAAGAGGAGGAGGGAGGGAGGGAGGCAGATACCTTGGGGCGACGGCGATGATGGCGGGCGATGGCGGCGACGACACGCGGCAGAAAGTGAGCAAGTGAGAGTGTGAGGGGAAGAGTGAGGACTTGCGCGGGAGGGTGTGGATAAGGTGCCCGTAGCAGTAGCGATGGTTTAGGATAAACTCTACTACTATGATCAATAACACCAGTGCGATTTAAAAGAAGGCGTTAATGCTACAACTAGCTTGGGGTCGAGGTCGTGGCAACTATAGCAGTAGCGCAGATTACTACAAACGCACTACTGCTATTTTTATTTTAGCAGCGCGTTATGTCGGCACGCGCTACTGCTAAATAGCAGTAGCGCCTTATTTTGAAGCGCACTGCTGGTAAGATTCTGTGTATAAGGTTTTCCCTAGTAGTGCAAAGGCACAATTTTTCGAGAGCCACAAAGTGCCACAAGGCAATGTTTTTGTTGGAAATATGCCCTAGAGGCAATAATAAAAGGATTATTATTATATTTCCTTGTTCATGATAATTGTCTTCTATTTTCATGCTATAATTGTATTATCCGGAAATCATAATACACGTCTGAATACATAGACCACAACATGTCCCTAGTGAGCCTCTAGTTGACTAGCTCATTGATCAACAGATAGTCATGGTTTCCTGACTATGGACATTGGATGTCAATGATAACGGGATCACATCATTAGGAGAATGATGTGATGGGCAAGACCCAATCCTAAGCATAGCACAAAGATCGTGTAGTTCGTTTGCTAGAGCTTTTCCAATGTCAAGTATCTTTTCCTTAGACCATGAGATTGTGTAACTCCCGAACACCGTAGGAGTGCTTTGGGTGTACCAAACGTCACAACGTAACTGGGTGACTATAAAGGTATGCTACGGGTATCTCCGAAAGTGTCTGTTGGGTTGACACGGATCGAGACTGGGATTTGTCACTCCGTATGACGGAGAGGTATCTCTGGGCCCACTCGGTAGTGCATCATCATAATGAGCTCAAAGTGACCAAGTGTCTGGTCACGGGATCATGCATTACGGTACGAGTAAACTGACTTGCCGGTAACGATATTGAACGAGGTATTGGGATACCGACGTGTTGGAAATATGCCCTAGAGGAAATAATAAATTAGTTATTATTATATTTCCTTGATCATGATAATCGTTTATTATCCATGCTATAATTGTATTGATAGGAAACTCAGATACATGTGTGGATACATAGACAACACCATGTCCCTAGTAAGCCTCTAGTAGACTAGCTCGTTGATCAATAGATGGTTACGGTTTCCTGACCATCGACATTGGATGTCATTGATAACGGGATCACATCATTAGGAGAATGATGTGATGGACAAGACCCAATCCTAAGCCTAGCACAAAGATCGTGTAGTTCATATGCTAAAGCTTTTCTAATGTCAAGTGTCCTTTCCTTAGACCATGAGAGTGTGCAACTCCCAGATACCGTAGGAATGCATTGGGTGTACCAAACGTCACAACGTAACTGGGTGCCTATAAAGGTGCACTACAGGTATCTCTGAAAGTGTCTGTTGGGTTGGCACGAATCGAGACTGGAATTTGTCACTCCGTGTGACGGAGAGGTATCTCTGGGCCCACTCGGTAGGACATCATCATAATGTGCACAATGTGATCAAAGAGTTGATCGCGGGATGATGTGTTACGGAACGAGTAAAGAGACTTGTCGGTAACGAGATTGAACAAAGTACAATACCGCTAGACAAAGGGAATAGTATACGGGATCGATTGAGTCCTTGACATCGTGGTTCATCCTATGAGATCATCGTGGAACATGTGGGAGCCAACATGGGTATCCAGATCCCGCTGTTGGTTATTGACCAGAGAACGTCTCGGTCATGTCTGCATGGTTCCCGAACCCGTAGGGTCTACACACTTAAGGTTCGATGACGCTAGGGTTATAAAGGGAGTTTGTATGTGGTTACCGAATGTTGTTCGGAGTCCCGGATGAGATCCCGGACATCATGAGGAGTTCCGAAATAGTCTGTAGGTAAAGATTTATATATGGGAAGTCCTGTTTTGGTCACCGGAAAAGTTTCGGGTTTTATTGGTAACGTACCGGGACCACCGGGAGGGTCCCGGGGGTCCACCAAGTGGGGCCACCATCCCCGGAGGGCTGCATGGGCCAAGCGTGGGAGGGGACTAGCCCCAGGTGGGCTGGTGCACCCCCCCCCCCCACAAGGCCCAAGGCACGGGGAAGAGTGGGAGGGGGGCAAACCCAAGGGCAGATGGGCCCTAAGGCCCACCCCAGGTGCGCCTCCCCTCTTTCCCCCTCTGGCCGCCACCCAGATGGGATCTGGGGGCTACCGCCACCCTTGGGGAGGGAACCCTAGAGGGGGCGCAGCCCCCTCCCCTTCCCCTATAAATAGTTGAGGTCTAGGGGCTGCCCAACACACGAGTTTCTCTTGCCCCTGGCGCAGCCCTACCTCTCTCCCTTCTCCTCTCCCACGGTGCTTGGCAAAGCCCTGCAGGATTGCCACGCTCCTCCATCACCACCACGCCGTTGTGCTGCTGCTGGACGGAATCTTCCTCAACCTCTCCCTCTCTCCTTGCTGGATCAAGGCATGGGAGACGTCACCGGGCTGTACGTGTGTTGAACACGGAGGTGCCGTCCGTTCGGCACTAGGATCTCCGGTGATTTGGATCACGATGAGTACGACTCCTTCAACCCCGTTCTCTTGAACGCTTCCACTTAGCGATCTACAAGGGTATGTAGATGCACTCTCCTTCCCCTCGTTATTGGTTTCTCCATAGATAGATCTTGGTGACACGTAGGAAAATTTTGAATTTCTGCTACGTTCCCCAACAGTGGCATCATGAGCTAGGTCTATTGCGTAGATTCTTTGCACGAGTAGAACACAAAGTAGTTGTGGGCGTTGATTTTGTTCAATATGCTTACCCTTCATGTCCAATCTTGTTTCGACGGTATTGTGGGATGAAGCGGCCCGGACCGACCTTACACGTACACTTACGTGAGACAGGTTCCACCGACTGACATGCACTTGGTGCATAAGGTGGCTAGCGGGTGCCAGTCTCTCCCACTTTAGTCGGAACGGATTCGATGAAAAGGGTCCTTATGAAGGGTAAATAGCAATTGGCATATCACGTTGTGGTTTTGCGTAGGTAAGAAACGTTCTTGCTAGAAACCCATAGCAGCCACGTAAAACATGCAAACAACAATTAGAGGACGTCTAACTTGTTTTTGCAGGGTATGCTATGTGATGTGATATGGCCAAGAAGAATGTGATGAATGATATGTGATGTATGCGGTTGATCATGTTCTTGTAATAGGAATCACGACTTGCATGTCGATGAGTATGACAACCGGCAGGAGCCATATGAGTTGTCTTTATTTATTGTATGACCTGCATGTCATTGAACAACGCCATGTAATTACTTTACTTTATTGCTAACCGGTAGCCATAGTAGTAGAAGTAATAAGTTGGCGAGACAACTTCATGGAGACACGATGATGGAGATCATGATGATGGAGATCATGGTGTCATGCCGGTGACGATGATGATCATGGAGCCCCGAAGATGGAGATCAAAAGGAGCAATATGATATTGGCCATATCATGTCACTATTTGATTGCATGTGATGTTTATCATGTTTTTACATCTTATTTGCTTAGAACAACGGTAGTAAATAAGATGATCCCTCATTAAAATTTCAAGTAAGTGTTCCCCCTAACTGTGCACCATTGCGAAAGTTCGTCGTTTCGAAGCACCATGTGATGATCGGGTGTGATAGATTCTTACATTCACATACAACAGGTGTAAGCCAGATTTACACACGCGAAACACTTAGGTTGACTTGACGAGCCTAGCATGTACAGACATGGCCTCGGAACACAAGAGACCGAAAGGTCGAGCATGAGTCGTATGGTAGATACGATCAACATGAAGATGTTCACCGATGATGACTAGTCCGTCTCACGTGACGATCGGACACGGCCTAGTTGACTCGGATCATGTAATCACTTAGATGACTAGAGGTATGTCTATCGGAGCAGGAGTTCATAAGATGAACTTAATTATCCTAAACATAGTCAAAGGTCTTTGCAAATCATGTCGTAAGCTTGCGCTTTAGTTCTACTGTTTATATATGTTCCTAGAGAAAATATAGTTGAAAGTTGACAGTAGCGATTATGCGATCAGTAGAAAGCTTATGTCCTTAATGCACCGCTCAGTGTGCAGAACCCCAAACGTCGTGTGTGGATGTTGCGAACATCGGACATACACGTTTTGATAACCTCGTGATAGTTCAGTTAAACGGTTTAGAGTTGAGGCACCAAAGACATTTTCGAAACGTCGCGAAACATATGAGATGTTTCGAGGGCTGAAATTGGGATTTCAGGCTCGTGCCCACGTCAAGAGGAATAAGACCTCCGACGATTTTCTTAGCCTGAAAACTAAGGGAGAAAAGCTCAATCGTTGAGCTTGTGCTCAGATTGTCTGAGTACAACAATCACTTGAATCGAGTGGGAGTTGATCTTCCAGATGAGATAGTGATGTTTCTCCAAAGTCATTGCCACCAAGCTGCTAGAGCTTCGTGATGAACTATAACATATCAGGGATAGATATGATGATCCTTGAAGTATTCGCGATGTTTGACACCGCGAAAGTAGAAATCAAGAAGGAGAATCAATTGTTGATGGTTAGTGAAACCACTAGTTTCAAGAAGGGCAAGGGAAAGAAGGGATACTTCATGAAACGGCAAATCAGCTGCTGCTCTAGTGAAGAAGCCCAAGGTTGAACCCAAACCCGAGACTCGGTGCTTCTGTAATAAAGGGAACAGCCACTGGAGCAGAATTACCCAAGATACTTGGTAGATGAGAAGGCTGGCAAGGTCGATAGAAGTATATTGGATATACATTATGTTAATGTGTACTTTACTAGTACTCCTAGTAGCACCAGGGTATTAGATACCGGTTCGGTTGCTAAGTATTAGTAACTCGAAATAAAATCTACGGAATAAACGAAGACTAGCTAAAGGTGAGCTGACGATATGTGTTGGAAGTGTTTCCAAGGTTGATGTGATCAAGCATCGCACGCTCTCTCTACCATCGAGATTGGTGTTAAACCTAAATAATTGTTATTTGGTGTTTGTGTTGAGCATAGACATGATTGGATTATGTCTATCGCAATACGGTTATTCATTTAAGGAGAATAATGGTTACTCTGGTTATTTGAATAATACCTTCAATGGTCTTGCACCTAAAATGAATGGTTTATTAAATCTCGATCGTAGTGATACACATGTTCATGCCAAAAGATATAAGATAGAAATGATAGTACCACCTACTTGTGGCACTGCCATGTAAGCCATATTGGTATAAAACGCATGAAGAAGCTCCATGTTGATGGATCTTTGGACTCACTCGTTTTGAAAAGTTTGAGACATGCGAACCATGTCTATTGGTGTATACGCATGAAGAAACTCCATGCAGATGGATCGTTTGGACTCACTTGATTTTGAATCACTAGAGATATGCAAATCATACCACATGGGCAAGATGACTGAAAGCCTCATTTTTAGTAAAATGGAACAAGAAAGCAACTTGTTGGAAGTAACACATTTTAATGTGTGCAGTCCAATGAGTGTTGAGGCATGCAGTGGATATCATTATGTTCTTACTTCACGGATGATTTGAGTAGATGCTAAGTATATTTATTTGATGAAACACAAGTCTGAATTATTGAATGGTTCAAGTAATTTCAGAGTGAAGTTGAAGATCATCATGACAAGAGGATAAAATGTCTATGATATGATCATAGAGATGAGTATCTGAGTTACGAGCTTTGGCACGCAATTAAGACATTGTGGAAATTGTTTCACAACTAATACCGCCTGGAACACCATAGTGTGATGGTGTGCCGAACATCATAGTTGCACCCTATTGGATATGGTGCGTACCATGATGTCTCTTATCAAATTACCACTATCGTTCATGGGTTAGGCATTAGAGACAACCACACTCACTTTAATAGGGCACCACGTAATTCCGTTGAGACGACATCGTTTGAACTATGGTTTGGAGAAACCTAAGTTGTCGTTTCTTAAAAGTTTGGGGCTGCGACGCTTATGTGAAAAAGTTTCAGGTTGATAAGCTCAAACCCAAAGCAGATAAAATGCATCTTCATAGGACACCCAAGAACAGTTGGGTATACCTCCTAATTCAGATCCGAAAGCAATAGGGATTGTTTCTTGAATCGGGTCATTTCTCGAGGAAAAGTTTGTCTCGAAAAGTTGAGTGGGAGGATGGTGGAGACTTGATGAGGTTATTGAACCGTCACTTCAACTAGTGTGTAGCATGGCACAGGAAGTTGTACCTGTGGCGCATATGCCAATTGAAGTAGAAGCTTATGATAGTGAGCATGAAGTTTTGGATCAAGTCACTGCCGTACCTCGTAGGGTGACAAGGATGCGTACTACTTCAGAGTGGTACGGTGATCCTGTCTTGAAGGTCATGTTGCTAGACAACAATGAACCTACGAACTATGGAGAAGCGATGGTGGGCCCAAATTCTGACAAATGGTTAGAAGCCATGAAATCTGAGATAGGATCCGTGTATCAGAACAAAGCATGGACTTTGGTGGACTTGCCCGATGATCGGCAAGCCATTGAGATAAATGGATCTTTAAGAAGAAGACGGACGTGGACGGTAATGTCACCGTCTATGAAGCTCGACTTGTGGCGAAGAGTTTTTCACAAGTTCAAGGAGTTGACTACGATGAGATTTTCTCATCCGTAGCGATGCTTAAGTCCGTCGGAATCATGTTAGCATTAGCTGCATTTATGAAATCTGGCAGATGGATGTCAAGACGAGTTTCCTTACCAGTTTTTGTAAGGAAAGGTTGTATGCGATACAATCAGAAAGGTTTTGTCGATCCTAAGGATGCTAAAAGGTATGCAAAGCTCCAGCAATCCTTCTAAGGAATGGAGTAAGCATCTCGGAGTTGGAATGTACACTTTGATGAGATGATCAAAGATTTTGGGTTTGTATAAAGTTTATGAGAAACTTGTATTTCCAAAGAACTGAGTGGGAGCACTATAGAATTTCTGATGAGTATATGTTGTTGACATATTGTTGATCAGAAATGATGTAGAATTTCTGGAATGCATATAGGGTTATTTGAAAAGTGTTTTTCAAGTGAAAACCTAGATGAAGCTACTTGAACATTGAGCATCAAGATCTATGAGGATAGATCAAAAACGCTTAATGATACTTTCAAATGAGCATATACCTTGACATGATCTTGAAGGTGTTCAAGATGGATCGGTCAAAGAAGGAGTTCTTGCCTGAGATGTAAGGTATGAATTAAGACTTAAAGCTCGACACGGATCGAATGAGTATGACAATCGGCAGGAGCCATAGGAGTTGTCTTAATTATTGTATGACCTGCGTGTCAATGATTTAACGCCATGTAATTACTTTACTTTATTGCTAAACCGTTAGCCATAGTAGTAGAAGTAATGGTTGGCGAGCAACTTCATGGAGACACGATGATGGAGATCATGATGATGGAGATCATGGTGTCATGCCGGTGACAAAGATGATCATGGAGCCCCAAAGATGGAGATCAAAGGAGCTATATGATATTGGCCATATCATGTCACTACTATTTAATTGCATGTGATGTTTATTATGTTTATGCATCTTGTTTACTTAGAACGACGGTAGTAAATAAGATGATCCCTCATAATAATTTCAAGAAAGTGTTCCCCCTAACTGTGCGCCGTTGCTAAAGTTCGTCGTTTTGAAGCACCACGTGATGATCGGGTGTGATAGATTCCTACGTTCACATACAACGGGTGTAAGACAGTTTTACACATGCAAAAACACTTAGGTTAACTTGACGAGCCTAGCATGTATAGACATGGCCTCGGAACACAGAGACCGAAAGGTCGAACATGAGTCGTATGGAAGATACGATCAACATGGAGATGTTCACCGATGATGACTAGTCTGTCTCACGTGATGATCGGACACGGCCTAGTCGACTCGGATCATGTAACACTTAGATCACTAGAGGGGTGTCAAATCTGAGTGGGAGTTCATTAAATAATTTGATTAGATGAACTTAATTATCATGAACTTAGTCTAAAATCTTTGCAAAAAATGTCTTGTAGATAAAATGGCCAACGCTCATGTCAACATGAACTTCAACGCATTCCTAGAGAAAACCAAGCTGAAAGATGATGGCAGCAACTATACGGACTAGGTCCGAAACCTGAGGATCATCCTCACAGCTGCCAAGAAAGCATATGTCCTAGAAGGACCGCTAGGTGAAGCACCCATCCCAGAGAACCAAGACGTTATGAACGCTTGGCAGTCACATGCTGATGATTACTCCCTCGTTCAGTGCGGCATGCTTTACAGCTTAGAACCGGGGCTCCAAAAGCGTTTTGAGAAACACGGAGCATATGAGATGTTCGAGGAGCTGAAAATGGTTTTCCAAGCTCACGCCCGGGTCGAGAGATATGAAGTCTCCGACAAGTTCTATAGTTGTAAGATGGAGGAAAATAGTTCTGTCAGTGAGCACATACTCAAAATGTCTGGGTTGCACAACCGCATGTCCCAGCTGGACATTAACCTCCCGGACGAGGCGGTCATTGACAGAATCCTTCAGTCGCTCCCACCGAGCTACAAGAGCTTTGTGATGAACTACAATATGCAGGGGATGGTGAAAACTATTCCTGAAGTATTTTCAATGCTGAAGTCAGCAGAGGTAGAAATCAAGAAGGAAAATCATGTGTTGATGGTCAATAAAACCACAAAAGTTCAAGAAGGGCAAGGATAAGAAGAACTTCAAGAAGGATGGCAAAGATGTTGCCGCGCCCGGTAAGCCAGTTGCCGGGAAGAAGTCAAAGAATGGACCCAAGCCTGAGACTGAGTGCTTTTATTGCAAAGAGAAGGGTCACTGGAAGCGGAACTGCCCCAAATACTTAGAGGACAAGAAGGCCGGCAACACTAAAGGTATATGTCATATACATGTAATTGATGTGTACCTTACCAGCACTCGTAGTAAGTCCTGGGTATTTGATACCGGTGCCGTTGCTCATATTTGTAACTCACAGCAGGAGCTGCGGAATAAGCGGAGACTGGCGAAGGACGAGGTGACGATGCGCGTCGGGAATGGTTCCAAGGTCGATGTGATCGCCGTCAGCACGCTGCCTCTACATTTACCCACGGGATTAGTTTTAAACCTCAATAATTGTTATTTAGTGCCAAGTTTGAGCATGAACATTGTATCTGGATCTCGTTTAATACGAGATGGCTACTCATTTAAATCCGAGAATAATGGTTGTTCTATTTATATGAGATATGTTTTATGGTCATGCCCCAATGGTTAATGGTTTATTCTTAATGAATCTCGAACGTAATGCTACACATATTCATAGTGTGAATACCAAAAGATGTAAAGTTGATAACGATAGTCCCACATACTTTTGGCACTGCCGCCTTGGTCACATTGGTGTCAAGCGCATGAAGAAGCTCCATGCTGATGGACTTTTAGAGTCTCTCGATTATGAATCATTTGACACATGCGAACCATGCCTCATGGGCAAAATGACCAAGACTCCGTTCTCCGGAACAATGGAGCGAGCAACCAACTTATTGGAAATCATACATACTGATGTGTGTGGTCCAATGAGCGTTGAGGCTCGCGGAGGATATCGTTATGTTCTCACTCTCACTGATGACTTAAGTAGATATGGGTATGTCTACTTGATGAAACACAAGTCTGAGACCTTTGAAAAGTTCAAGGAATTTCAGAATGAGGTAGAGAATCAACGTGACCGAAAGATAAAATTCTTACGATCAGATTGTGGAGGAGAATATTTAAGTCACGAATTTGGTACGCACTTAAGGAAATGTGGAATCGTTTCGCAACTCACGCCGCCTGGAACACCTCAGCGTAACGGTGTGCCCGAATGTCGTAATCGCACTCTATTGGATATGGTGCGATCTATGATGTCTCTTACCGATTTACCGCTATCATTTTGGGGATACGCTCTAGAGACAGCTACATTCACTTTAAATAGGGCTCCGTCTAAATCCGTTGAGACGACACCGTATGAATTATGGTTTGGGAAGAAACATAAGCTGTCGTTTCTAAAAGTTTGGGGATGCGGTGCTTATGTCAAGAAACTTCAACCTGAAAAGCTCGAATCCAAGTCAGAAAAATGCGTCTTCATAGGATACCCCAAGGAAACCATTGGGTACACCTTCTACCTTAGATCCGAGGGCAAGATCTTTGTTGCCAAGAACGGATCCTTTCTGGAAAAAGAGTTTCTCTCAAAAGGAGTAAGTGGGAGGAAAGTAGAACTCGATGAAGTACTACCTCTTGAACCGGAAAGTAGTGCAGCTCAGGAAAATGTTCCTGTGGTGCCTACACCGACTGGAGAGGAAATTAATGATGATGATCAAGGTACTTCGGATCAAGTTGCTACTGAACTTCGTAGGTCCACAAGGACACGTTCCACACCAGAGTGGTATGGCAACCTTGTCCTGGAAATCATGTTGTTAGACAATGGTGAACCTTTGAACTATGAAGAAGCGATGGCGGGCCCAGATTCCAACAAGTGGCTTGAAGCCATGCAATCCGAGATTGAATCCATGTATGAAAACAAAGTATGGACTTTGACAGACTTGCCCGATGATCGGCGAGCCATAGAAAACAAATGGATCTTTAAGAAGAAGACGGACGCGGATGGTAATATTACCACCTATAAAGCTCGACTTGTTGCTAAGGGTTATTGGCAAGTTCAAGGGGTTGACTACGATGAGACTTTCTCTCCCGTAGCGAAGCTGAAGTCCGTCCAAATCGTGTTAGCAATTGCCGCATACTATGATTATGAGATATGGCAGATGGACGTCAAAACGGCATTCCTTAACGGCTATCTTATGGAAGAACTGTATATGATGCAGCCGGAAGGTTTTGTCAATCCTAAGAATGCAAACAAGGTATGCAAGCTCCAGCGATCCATTTATGGGCTGGTGCAAGCATCTCGGAGTTGGAACATTCGTTTTGATGAGATGATCAAAGCGTTTGGGTTTATGCAGACTTATGGAGAAGCCTGCGTTTACAAGAAAGTGAGTGGGAGCTCTGTAGCATTTCTCATATTATATGTAGATGACATACTTTTGATGGGAAATGATATAGAACTTTTGGACAGCATTAAGGCCTACTTGAATAAGTGTTTTTCAATGAAGGACCTTGGAGAAACTGCTTACATATTAGGCATCAAGATCTATAGGGATAGATCGAGACGCCTCATAGATCTTTCACAAAGAACATACCTTGATAAGATATTGAAGAAGTTCAATATGGATCAGTCCAAGAAAGGGTTCTTGCCCATTTTGCAAGGTGTGAGATTGAGCTCGACTAAATGCCCGACCACGACAGAAGATAAAGAAGAGATGAGTGTCATCCCCTATGCCTCAGCCATAGGATCTATTATGTATGCCATGCTGTGTACCAGACCTGATGTAAACATTGCCGTAAGTTTGGTAGGAAGGTACCAAAGTAATCCCGGCAAGGAACACTGGACAGCGGTCAAGAATATCCTGAAGTACCTAAAAAGGACAAAGGACATGTTTCTCGTCTATGGAGGTGACGAAGAGCTCGTCGTAAAGGGTTACGTCGACGCTAGCTTCGACACAGATCTGGATGACTCTAAGTCACAAACCGGATACGTGTATATGTTGAATCGTGGAGCAGTAAGCTGGTGCAGTTGCAAGCAGAGTGTCGTGGCGGGATCTACATGTGAAGCGGAGTACATGGCAGCCTCGGAGGCAGCGCATGAAGCAATATGGATGAAGGAGTTCATCACCGACCTAGGAGTCATACCCAATTCGTTGGGGCCGATCACTCTCTTCTGTGACAACACTGGAGCTATTGCCCTTGCCAAGGAGCCCAGGTTTCACAAGAAGACCAGGCACATCAAGCGTCGCTTCAACTCCATCCGTGAAAATGTTCAAGATGGAGACATAGATATTTGCAAAGTACATACGGATCTGAATGTCGCAGATCCGTTGACTAAACCTCTTCCGCGAGCAAAACATGATCAACACCAGAACTCTATGGGTGTTCGATTCATCACAATGTAACTAGATTATTGACTCTAGTGCAAGTGGGAGACTGTTGGAAATATGCCCTAGAGGCAATAATAAAAGGATTATTATTATATTTTCTTGTTCATGATAATTGTCTTTTATTCATGCTACAATTGTATTATCCGGAAATCGTAATACATGTGTGAATACATAGACCACAACATGTCCCTAGTGAGCCTCTAGTTGACTAGCTCGTTGATCAACAGATAGTCATGGTTTCCTGACTATGGACATTGGATGTCAATGATAACGGGATCACATCATTAGGAGAATGATGTGATGGACAAGACCCAATCCTAAGCATAGCACAAAGATCGTGTAGTTCGTTTGCTAGAGCTTTTCCAATGTCAAGTATCTTTTCCTTAGACCATGAGATCGTGTAACTCGCGGACACCATAGGAGTGCTTTGGGTGTACCAAACGTCACAACTTAACTGGGTGACTATAAAGGTATGCTACGGGTATCTCCAAAAGTGCCAGTTGGGTTGACACGGATTGAGACTGGGATTTGTCACTCCATATGACGGAGAGGTATCTCTGGGCCCACTCGGTAATGCATCATCATAATGAGCTCAAAGTGACCAAGTGTCTGGTCACGGGATCATGCATTACGGTACGAGTAAAGTGACTTGCCAGTAACGAGATTGAACGAGGTATTGGGATACCAACGATCGAATCTTGGGCAAGTAACATACCGATTGACAAAGGGAATTGTATACGGGGTTGCTTGAATCCTCGACATCGTGGTTCATCTAATGAGATCATCAAGGAGCATGTGGGAGCCAACATGGGTATCCAGATCCCGCTGTTGGTTATTGACCGGAGAGCAGTCTCGGTCATGTCTACGTGTCTCCCGAACCCGTAGGGTCTACACACTTAAGGTTCGGTGACGCTAGGGTTGTAGAGATATGAGTATGCAGCAAACTGAAAGTTGTTCGGAGTCCCGGATGAGATCCTGGACGTCACGAGGAGTTCCGGAATGGTTCGGAGGTAAAGAATTATATATGGGAAGTCGAGTTTCGGCCATCGGGAAAGTTTCGAGGTTCACCGATATTATCCCGGGACCACCGGAAGGGTCCCGGGGGTCCACCGGGTGGGGCCACCTATCCCGGAGGGCCCCATGGGCTGAAGTGGGAGGGGAACCAGCCCCTGGCGGGCTGGTGCGCCCCCTCTAGGCCCCCCTCTACGCCTAGGGTTGGGAACCCTAGGGGAGGGGGCGCCTCCACTTGCCTTGGGGGAAAGTTTCCCCCCTTGGCCGCCGCCCCCCCTAGGAGATCCCATCTCCTAGGGCCGGCGCCCCCCCTGGGGTCCCTATATAAAGAGGGGGGTGGGAGGGCAGCCGCACCCTGACACCTGGCACCTCCCTCCCCCCTTTGCTACACCTCTCTCTCCCGCAGACGCTTGGCGAAGCCCTGCCGGATCCCTGCTGCATCCACCACCACGCCGTCGTGCTGCTGGATCTTCATCAACCTCTCCTTCCACCTTGCTGGATCAAGAAGGAGGAGACGTCACGCTGACCGTACGTGTGTTGAACGCGGAGGTGCCGTCCGTTCGGCACTAGGATCTCCGGTGATTTGGATCACGACGAGTATGACTCCCTCAACCTCGGTCTTTTGAACGCTTCCGCTCGCGATCTACAAGGGTATGTAGATGCACCCCTCTTTCTCCTTGCTAGATGAACTCATAGATTGATCTTGGTGAACGTAGGAAAAATTTTATTTTATGCAACGTTCCCCAACAGTTTTGGCACATCGCACATCCGGCAGCGGTTAACGGCACGACCACGGTTTGACTTCTTTATCGAGAGCTGCTCTCAAAACAATAATAGTTGCCTATTTGGTTCTACCTCACCTACCTGTTTAAATAGTCCGATTGTCCAACAATTGACTTAAACTTCAGTGCTCATAATTAAGATATGTATTAACTTTATGATTCAACCATACGTGTAGCGAGAGCGGCGCTCGGAAAAGCAATGTTTACCAAGAGTAGCTCTCCATAAAGATGTGGGAAATCCTTTGTGATGTCCTTGGGCCATGCCTAAGCCCTGCACAGACGAGGGAGGGGCATGCCCTGCCACCGGGTTACTGAAAGTACCCCGGTGGCATGCCTGATGCAACTGTTGAAATCCTCAGAAAATCGTAAGATGGTAGGATTGCTCGAGATCTGGCACGGTGTCATCACACGACCATTGTAGGATGTGGTAAAAGTTTGGGCGCGTTTCGAATAAGGCAACCCTGAGGCCACTTGTAAACCGCACTGTCAGCGAGCTAGTCTGTGGGTATCGAGAAGGAACTTGTCCAGTTTGTGCAGGAAGTGCGGGTCCTGCTGCTCCGTTGGCCTCGAAACTTCTCGTGCTCTCAAAGGAGGCAATAGCATGACACATGCCAAGCGCCCGCATTTTCTGGAACCGCTGCAATATTCGAGAAATTTATTGCACCACTAGGGTTTCACCGCCAAAAATTGCAGATCTGCAAGGCGGCACATGAAATCATGCCCGGTAGGGGCATGGGAAATCCGTTGTGATGTCCTTGCAGCATGCCTAGGCCATTTGTGGAGGAGGCCTGTCATTTACGAGAGTAGCTCTCGGTATTTGTGATTTTTCCGAGAGCAGCTCTCGGGAAAAGGGTAAATTAGATTAAGGTATTATCCTTTACCGAGCGTAAATCTCGGAAAAGGTATAAACCCTATATCTAGGGTTTGTACCTTTTCCAAGAGACGCACCGACAGACACCCAGTAAAGGTCTGTGGGACACTTAACTCTCCCCATGGTCTCTTCTTCTCTCACTTCTCTTCTCTCTTCCCGTGCCACACCCCACCCTACCCCACCGGCGCCCCCACGCCCCCGCCTCGGCCGGCGCCCCCTCACCTGAGCTGCCTTCCCCCTCGGTGAGCTTCGTCTCCCCCCTCCCCCAATCTTGTATGGATGTATGGATGCATGGATTTTTGTATGGATGCATGGATGTATGAATGTATATATGTATGTATTGATGTATGGATTGATGCATCGATTTTTTTTGTAGTTTTTGTATGTATCAATACATGGATATATGAATGCATAGATGGATGCATAGAAGGATGGATGAATGTAGATAATTGTTCATAATGCATAGACAATTGTTGATTTTTTTGTAGTTTTTTGTTGTTTGCATCTATTAGTTTTTGTTGTTTGTATGGATGCTATGGAGCGAGTGACGTTCATATTTGACAGATGTGAGATGTTTTTGGAGGAATGTGCCGAATGTTGTCGCAGGGGGTCGCGCTCCCTCTGTTCCTCCTCTGTGCTCTTTTCAAAGTAGGAGGAACAAAGGAAGATCGACCATCACCGACAGTCGATGAGAGTTGTTCTTGGAGGAAGAAAATTGACTTTTGACGATGATGGTTGATCAGGGTGAGCTCTTCATGTTATCTTGATAACGCACAATGGGCTCACCCAGCTCGACCATCATCTAAACTAGAAATATCCGTGAGAGAGTGACCACCATATATGCGTGAGAGAGTGTCTACGAGAGTTGTTCTTGGAGGAAGAAAATTGACTTTTGCCGTGGCGGTCGATGTGTGCGAGTTCGTCCTGTGATATACATTTTTCACGGATGATGGACTCGGCCAACATGACCATCACCAAAAGTTGAAATAACTGTGAGAGAGTGTCCACCATATATGCCACCACCAGAGAGAGTTCCACCATATATACGTGAGAGAGTTGGGAGTTGTTCTTGGAGAAAGAAAATCGACTTTTGTTGATGGCGGTGGATCTGTGCGAGTTCGTCCTATGATATGCATCTTTCACGCACGATGGAATCGCCCAGCTCGACCATCACCGAAAGTTGAAATATCCATGGGAGAGTATCCATCATAATTAATTTTCTTAGAATTAATCTTTGAAGTTTGATTCTTATGCTATTTTTCATTGTGTGTTGAAACATGTTAGTACCAATCGATTTCACGGCTATGGCTTCCTCCGACGACGCATCTTCCATTAGGGTCGACTCCGCGGTCAAGGAGAAGTGCGTCGAGGACCGCTTGGTGGCGCTCGTTGAGAAGAACCCGAAGTTGATCCTAATAAAGTATTTTGAGGATCTGGCCAAGAAGAATCTGCCAGCTGAGGAGAAGAAGTCCTCACCATGTAAGGAGTGTGATGACTCGGTGCCATTGAGTCCATCGACCTACATTCCCGACGATGCTTGATCCTCCATCGTGGGGGATACCCCCACGTGCTCTGACTCCACGATCACTGATTTCACCGACTACACCTCGGAGTAGTCCACCTAGATAGTTTGGCGTTGATTTAGTGATATAGTCATATAGCTGCTGATATGGACTAAGATTGCCACTTGCGATGCTTTTGATAGCATGAGTGATGAACGCTTATGTGGATTATGTATGATGTGATATTTTAACTTTGCATTCCTTCTCTGCCTCTTTTTCTCTTTCTTTGTAGATGAAGTGGTATCGGTGTACAGAGGTAGGTGTCTAGGAGTCTACGATTCATGGTCTTAATGCAATTAAGAAGTGCTTCGCTACGAAGGCAACTCCCATGACTTGTTCAATAGCAGAGAGAAGGCAGAGTATCATTATAATCAGTATGGGCTTAACCAGAAGAGAAAATCTGAATTAGTGGGTTCAGGGGATGGGTTTAGTGGATGTGCTAGCCAGAAATGGCTTATCGGGTTTAGTGGATAAAAAAACTTGATAATTCTCCTTCGATTCTTTATAATTGTGGGGTTGCTTTTATCACGTGGTCGCTTGTAGACATGCATTGATCACTTTATTGTTTAGTAAGTAGGCATTTGTACCAAAGAGCTACTTTGTGATTTCAAATGAAGTTTGTATGAACTATTTTATATAATGCTTATATGAGTTTGTCGTTAGACTTTAAGACTTCAAATGCATGTTTGTGTACTGTATATCTATTTTTGCTGTAGGGATCCGAGGGAAAAGCAGGAACAACAGGACTGGGAATGGGTCTTTGCCGAGTGCGGCCTCGGCAAAGTGGCATGCGCTAGCAGTAGCTGTCAGTTGGCTATTATAGTTTTGCCGAGCGTGATTCTCGGCAAAAAGCTGACGGAACCAGCGACTGTGAAGTTACTTTATTTTGCCGACATGCATTGTTTGGCTCTTGGAAAATTCTTTGCCGAGTGTTCGTGTCCTGGCTCTCGGTAAATTCCTGTTTGCCTGAGAGGTGTACGTCGGGTGGCCTTTGCCTAGTGCAACTCTCGGCAAAGGCTTTGCCGGCGGTTATTGGCCATTTGCCAAGTGTCCATGGCACTAGGCGTATATAGCGATTCCAGTAGTGTATGTTGAGCCACTCCCTGTATCTCACTGTTCCTTCTCTCCCACATCATGCTCGTACCAATAGTATGTTCTCTTTTCCATGCATATGTTTCATTATTACTGAATACCCCAGTTGTATTCCAACCAGGCCATCCTGTCATGCTCGTGCATTGGTCCACATGCTTCAGTTGAAACCTCTGCCTCTCAACTACCAGCTCCCAAGCCCCAACTACATTTTCATCTCTGGTCATTTGCGTCACATTCTTTGTTGCCGTTTGCATCGGTCTAGCTGGGCTTTTCTTGTCATGGATCTCTGTTTGTGGTCTTATTGTCATATGCCGTTTGTTTAGTATCTTCCCATATTACTAAGAGGTATTTTAGGGGGAGACTTGTATTAGATCTCACATTAGGTGATATTAATGAGATCTTTCTATGTAGATCCCTCATGCGAATGGACTAGCTACTTTAGATTTATTCGACATTGCTGTTGATGGGGAACGAAGCATGAAAGTGAAAGTCAAAAAATTTCCTACGAACACCCAAGGTCTATCTAGGAGAAGCATAACAAGGAGATGGTAGAGTGTGTCTACGTACCCTCGTAGACCAAAAGCGGAAGCGTATATAATGTGGTTGTTGTAGTTGTACTCTTCACGATCCGATCACGATCTAGCCGATCTAGTGCCGAACAGACGACACCTACGAGTTTAGCACACGTGCGGCTCAATGACGTCTCCTCCTGCTTGATCAGCAAGAGAAGGCGAAGAAGTAGATGGGATCACAAGCAGCACGACGGCATGGTGGTGACGATGGTGGTGAAGACAGTTTAGCAGGGCTTCGCCAAGCGCTACTAGAACGAGGACGGAGGAACTACAGAGTAACGGGAGAGAGAGGGGCGCCAAGGGCTTGGTGTGTCCTCTTGGGGCGCCCCTCCCCTCTATATATATGTGGGGGCGTGGGAAACAACCCCTCCAAGCCCTAGGGCGCAACCAAGGGGGAGAGGACTTGGACTCCAAGTCCAATCCTATTCCTAGGACTACTCCTTTTTTCCTTCCCTAACCACAAGGGCTCTTGAGGACTTGGTGCGCCTAGCCCAATAAGGCCACGGCGCCTCCCCATAGCTCATGCTAGCCCTTGGGTCATGGTGGACCCACTTGTGGACTTCTGGACCCCTCCGAAATCCTCCGAAACCTTCTAGAAGCTTCAAAGTACAATACCAAAAAAATTGCATTTTTTTGGGAACCCAAAATATGACTTCCCATATATAAATTTTTACCTTTGTACCATTCCGAGACTCCTCGTGATGAACGAGATCTCATCCGAGACTCCGAACAACATTCGTTATGGGCTGGAAACGGCCCAAATAAATAATGCGCCGTTAATGGGTTTAAAGCGATGCACTGTTCATTATGGGCCAGTTTCACCACATGCCTTAATGGGTCCAGATTTACAAAGGGCGTCGTATAGGACGAAAGACGACATGGGCCATACATGGGCCGGAAGTTACTACAGGCTGGAATCATATTGGACGGCCCAGATGACGCTACTGGGTCCAATTTGGATAGGCCATTACGGGCTGTGAATTAGCGGGCTGCAGGCTTTTCGTGGGCCGGACTGCTACCTTTTGACCAAGTCAAACGAGCTGGCCTTTTCACCTGAATGGGCCTTTGTTGGGCCATGCCACGTGTCGACGTATCATAGGCGCCTCCAGTCCAATGAGTGGATGACATCTGTCCCATCGCCGAGCTGACACGGGGAATCATCCGGCGAATGAAAATTTTACACGTGGAAAATCCCCATTGGTCTGGGCAGCTAATGGGTTATCGGATCTAAACCGAAACTTGATAGCTTAACGGCGGCCCGTTATGGTGGATGCCACGTGTCGGCTACCCTTGACGAAAACACTTCCATGACGTGCCATTTATCGTCATGGAAGTGAACACTTCCATGATGATAATTTTGGTATTGTCATGGAACACGTCTGCGACAGCACAAGGATGACTATCTTGATTCTGTCATAAAATCGTGATGGACGTACATGCATGACAGAAAACGTGACCTACTGTGACAAACATGTATCGTCACGGAAGTGGATTTTTTTGTAGTGGAGGGAA
>NC_041389.1:613244749-613263145 GCF_002162155.2 Triticum dicoccoides
GAGAGGGAGGAGGCCGGGATGGGGAGGGAGGGAGGAGAGAAAGGGAGAGGGAGGAAGGAGGACGGAGGCAATGAGGGGGGGAGGAGGCCGGCGAGAGAAGCAGGGAGGAGGGCGTGGATGGCCGGCGGCCAGAGGAGGGAGGAAGGGAGGGAGATACCTTGGGGGCGACGACGGGTGACGGCGGCAGCACAGAGAGCGAGTGAGAGAGTGTGAGAGGAGAGTGAGGTAGAGAGGTAGTGGAACGGGTCGTGGGGGAAGAAGATAGAGCTTGATTAGCAGTAGCGCGGGGTAAGGGCCTGCGCTACTTTTAATACTATTAGCTGTAGCGCGTGGCCAGAACCCACGCTGCTGCTAAGTGGGCCGGGGGCTGGGCCCGGGATAGCCACAGTAGCAGCGGGAGTGGCAGCACCGCGCTACTGCTAACGGGCTTAGCAGTAACGCGGTCCGGCAACCCACACTGCTGCTATGGCCAGCCCGTGGGGGCACTGCGGAGCCCACTTAGCAGCAGCGCGTGTCAGGGCCCCCGATGCTACTGTTACTTTCTACCTCTAGCGCTTGTTCATCGCCGACGCTACTGTTACTTGACAGCAATGCGTAAACGGCGCTACTACTAAGAATCTGCCTATATCCCCTTTTCCTAGTAGTGGGAGTTTGTGCCCTTCTATGGGTGATTTGAAATTGTTGGAATGATTCCATTTTTAGTCAGACCATCTATATCGTTTTTTTGCAAATTATCTTCAAGGCTACGGTGGTTATCCTTGTGTGGTCATTACTTCAGCGTGCAGACACTCAAGAGCACATGGCCTTTGGGTGCGTCCATTTGGAAATGTTTGCATGGTAATTATTCAACAAGTTTGATTGTTGTGCCAGTAATAGGTTATGTGTCGAAGTCATGTAATGTCATTATCGACTCATAGTGGTCTTAGTTTCTTTCCTTTTTATCATAAGAGTTGCATACTTTGAGTAATGATTTAATAAAATGGTTCTGTGCATCAGATGATGTAGAGGCAAGAGACATCCCCTTTTTGAAGAAAAAAAGAGAGTTTCTTGTGGTGAAACACGAAAAGATGGCAAATGTGCTGAAGACTAAGAAGGTGGGGACAAACTTCAAATCTTACACTGGATTAATTGTTCGTGGCCTACAACACTCCTTGGATAGTAAGCAAAACTCTCAACGGTGACCTCTTATGCTACTTAGGGCCCATAAAGTAGCATCATGGTGCATGAGTGCACCGTAAAAGTTCATACTAAAGTGCTGTTATTCCTCCCTAAGGTCCTGCCGTCAAGAACTGTAAATTTCTTTGGAAAAAAAGATAGAGCTACAATGCTATTTCTTGATAAAATCGGACCGCCCTGGATGGAATTCTAGGAGCTTTACTACATTGTAGTTGATCCGGATATCTTGGTAGCCAAGGCCCTACGCACTCCCCCACCTTCGATCACTTTTCGTCGCAAGCTTTCTCCCACCGAAAGTAACCGTTGGACCATGTTGTGTGAGAGGCTTGGTTGTGTTAGCCTCTCTAATGACACATACACGGTCTCATGGCGCCTCACAACTTCTCGCCAAATCGGCAAACTGATGTACGCCCAATTTATGAAGGGTCCTTCGCTGGACGTGGCTAGGGGCCTTTGGAAAGCTAGCTTTGTTGCCTATCAAAATTTTCTTGTGGAAAATGTTTAGAATATACTTCTGACCTCTAACAATGTAGCCAATCGTAACAGGCACTCTGATGGGAATTGCGTGATTTGTGCTATTCTAGAAGATGCTGACCAGACGGCCTTCAGATGCAATTAGCCCGCTTCATGCGGAGTGCCGTTAGGGAAGCCGCGGGCACGAGCTGGAACGCTTCGTCGAGTGCTGAGCTTCTTACGATCATCGTCTCAGCTCTGTGTGGGTCGATTCCGGGCACGATATGACATTGTGTTGGGGCACTTCTGTGGGCTCTTTGGCATATCCGCAACAAAATTACTATCAAGGCCATTTTCCTGGCTCACCCGGTCCTTTCAAATGCATTCTCTTCTTTTAGCAATGGGCATCATTGGGGAAGAATGGGGACACTGAGGACATGCAGCCGGCACTGAACAAGCTACACCACATCCATAGCATCGCCGGTACTCCGTTCAGAGCCTGCGTGCTCTTGTTGGGCGTTCCTAGTCTTGTAATCCTCTAGAATTATCTTTAACTTGATTGAACTCCCTTGGTATGTTTTAGGTTTGTGTTGGGCTTCATGTACTTTGCTTATTTTGGGCTTTATTAATTGAATCCGGACACTGTTTGCGTTTTCGTTCTAAAAAAATGTTACTTGGATGTAAAAGAAATTTTCTCTATTTTTGGTTAATAATTATATCTTATGTTTTCTCTACCAGCTTAGAACATGAAATTTCCAATAAGAAATTCAAACTCATGAGGAATTGCATGGTGTCACATTGCATGTTATGCACACCTCTTCAAAACTAATCACACCAGTGCTCATCATCGGAAAGATCTGCGGTAATTAAGGGCCTATTCAATCCATAATATTAAAAAAGTATGAAAATGAAAAAAAGCAAAATTTTAAGATGTGCAAACGATTCCTATTAAATGGTCGAATTCACACTGAATTATAGATTATTTGATTGTAACATATGAAAAAAATATTTTCAATACATACTACTCAACGAACAAAGAAAATATTAGGAAGAAAATGTATAGGACTCAATCCTACAAAACCAGCAGACCCATATAGCAAAAATCCCTAATTATTCTGATCTTAAAATTTCATTATGAAATCTTTCGACTCGTAGAGGTCCTAAGTACATACTCCTATGTATTATTGTTGGAGCTGATGCATATATTTTCTGATCTCCCTCATGGAAGTATTGAACTTTTCATATTTTTCTAATATTTCAAGGACCAAAGATTTTATGATGGAATACTAAGATGAAGAAGATTGAAGTATTGAAAAGAAAATATTAAAATAATTATGAAGCTATTAAATTAAAATAACTTAAAATTATCTATGAACACTCACGAAAAATATGGAAAGTGAACAAATTCGGTTACACTCTATATTTAACCTTATGTGGATTATGAGCGCCCCTTCATGTGTGAGCGATTTTATTTTCTGTATTAGGTTTGTGATTTTCTTCTTTGCTTTTTTTCTTTTTTGGCAGTTCTTTTTTTTTTGCAAAAGAAGTACAGAAGACTTGCATCATGTTGATTATATATTTATTAAAAAAGTGTGATGTGTACAAGCTATCTTACACGCCCAAAGGCCAGGAAGATATAAACTTCACAGGTTGATTTCTAATTTTCTTTTTTGCTGCTTACTAAGCTTTCCTCGTTAGTGAAAACCACCATCCAGTTTGTTCTTAGACACCAAATATAGAGTTGGGCGGATAATTGAAGGATAAACGTGTTTTCAGAATTTTTGGTTACTATCATAACTAGTGCGACCCATGCCATTCAGCTTATGGGAAAAATAATGAATGCCTACCAACCTTTTCTGCTTGCATTAATAATGCTTTTAGGCCATAGCCCTTTATATACACCACTGCATCTTCCTCCAGCAGATTACAACCTTTGCATGTCCATTTTATATCTTATAAGATGTTGATAGAACTTTTCTTAGTGTTGGTAGCACTAGCTTCGAAAATCAAATGGGTGATGGTCACATATACATATTGAGTAGAGAATGAGAGAAGAAACAACAGAATGTTAGAACCAGACAACCAGTGGGAACAGAAGACATCGGGAGCAGCGCTGGAGACACGGGACAAAGAGTCCGAAGGCAAATATGTATTTGTCGATCTTCACGAGAGTACAATGTTACTAGGCTTGCCGTTGACCGTTTTAATTACTAGCCAGTCATGTATTATTGGTGGCTAAAACCTTGCCATTTGAAGAAAGCTCGTTCAGGTACCCTGCTACATGGTAATCTGGATTGATCATCAGAGTGGTAATCTGAAAAACAGATAATGGATGTTTATCATATCCCAGTTTTTTTCTTTAATCTAGAAAGAAATAGATTTCAAAATGGAGAGCTGAAACAGATGTTTCAAACTCGTGGCTCGCAACATTACTTGTTGAGTCTTCATGGACCCAATCACTGTTCGTATATCTATAGATTGGATCCTTTTGGACCTGTGTATCTAAGGGTTCCTGAGTCACACTCCCCCAAGTAGGCACTCATACGGGACAACGACAGGGAGCGCTATTTTAGGGATTCTGCGGTTGTGGATGTGGAAGATTTATCTCATAATTTTTTTAGGGCAATTTATACCTCGTAACTACATGATCCATTAGGGCGAGCGGGCCTGTAGGTGATCCAGTCGCGACGAGCGGACGAGCGATCGGATTGCGATAATGAGCCGACCTAGTTGCACTATAGGGTCTATTTGGCGCAGAAGGCGCTAGCGTGGAGCTCCCACCAGCGCATGCAACTCACACCTAGCAGCGAACGCTCTTTGAAGTAGGATTGCTCATGGAAAGGTTCTCTCAACCGGTTTTGTGAAAATTTCATAAGCTTCCCATTGGGTTTTTTCCTCTTCTGGTTTTTTGTCAGGGTTTTTACTCGTATATTTTATTATTTTACTTTTTCCATTTTCATTTTCATTTTTGAAATTCATTTACATTTTGAAATTTACATTTTTAAGTTCATGAACATATTTCCAAGTTCATGAACATTTTCAAAGAATAAATATATTAAAATTTATGTTTTTTAAAATTCGTGAACTTTTCTCTTCATTAACCTTTCCAATTCATATTTTGTTTCAAATTTGTGAACATTTTTTAAATTTTCGAATTTTTAAAAGTGCTAATGTTTTTTCAAATTCACGAATTTATTTAAATCCATGAACATTTATTCGAAGTACAAATATACAATCTATACAGAACCAGAGATTCATTTTTTTCCTTCTAAACCAGTAGCTGGTGGTTTTTGCTTTTTTTTGAGGAATCTCGCTGACTTTATTCATTCAAAGAAATAGTCATAGGTACACATGTTGGGTCATGAGGTGTGCCCAACCAAACATGACGTCCTATACCTAGCTTACAAGCATATTTAGCAAGATTGTGATCCTCGTAATTGAAGTTTCTTCGCCCATGAACAAAAGAGCAAGAGCTAAAATTATTACAATGACTCAATATTTCATGGACAATAGACGCATTTGGGGCCCCGATGCCCCTGTTGATGTCATTTACCACCTCCTGGGAATCTGAAGCCACGTAGATGTTTTTTACCGCCAGATCGTCGGCGAGTGCTAGTGCCTCCCGGCAAGCATATGTCTCCAGAAGAAGAGGATCACACGTGTGGCGAAAAACCACCGCCGACGATCCCAAGTAGACTCCTTCCTGGTCACGGCATAGAACCGCGACTGCTCCCCCTCTGCTTCTCCTTGCCACTGCCCCATCTACGTTGATCTTGACGTTGCCACTCGGCGGACGAAGCCACCGCAATGGCCATTCTTGGGCTGGTGTAGTAGGACCATGGTGATGCTCCTGTTCCGTGATAAGGCCGAGATCGCTGATATAGTTGTTGATAAAGTTGATAGTTTGCTGTGGGCTTTGGAAAATTGATTCGTATATAGCCTTGCGCCGAGCGTACCAAATCGACCATAGAGTGATAACCATCCATGTGAAGTTGGTATGATCCATCGACTCATGTAGCTGAAATAACCAAGTCCTCGCATCAGCTACCTCGTTCTAAGTCATCCTATCCAGATAGTGTCATCCGTCAAAGCCCACACACACCTCGACATAGTGCATGCCAAAAGAGCATGTCTCCATGAGTCCTCGTATCCACACGGCGGGCAAGCATCTCGGGTAGCCATGTTTCTTCGGTTCAGGATATCTGTAGTAGGAAGTGAATGATGTGCTAACCTCCATAAGAAGATTCTTATCTTCGAGGGCACCTTGATCTTCCACAGCATTCTCCAAGATTTTGCATCACTCTCGGAGCTAGACGACCCCGCCCGTCCTTCCAACCATTCCTCCCTCTGGATCTTTGTTTGTTGCAAAAAATTGTAGGCCGAGCTGACCGTGAACTTTCCCTTCTTCTCTAGATGCCAAGCCCAGAAATCCTTTATGTTGTGAGTGCATAAAGGTATCCTTAAAATGGCTTCAGCGTCGATCGGAAGAAATACTATTCTGACTAACTCCTCGTTCCACGATGCTGTAGATGGGAGGATTAACTCCGAAACGTACCTGGGATGATCAGCCACACACGAAACTATCGGTCGTGGAGTCATCTCCTTAGGTATCCAGTTGTTAGCCCAAATCCCCGTTGTTTGGCCGTTGCCGATTCGGCGAATGATTCCTTGCTGTAACAAGTCACGACCCTCCAAGATTGCACGCCAAATTTGTGACGGTCTTGTACCCAGCACTGCATCTAAAATCATCCCCTCCGGGTAGTACGCAGCCTTCAATATTCTTACGCTAAGGCTCACCGGTTCTTGAAGTAATCTCCAAGCTTGGCGTGCCAACAGTGCCAAATTAAAAATCTCTAGATCTCTGAAACCAAGGCCTCCCAAATGCTTTGTCCGCGTCATGATATCCCAAGACACCCAAGCAGGTTTTCGTTCCCCTTATTTGCAACCCCACCAGAATTTCCAAATGATAGATTTTATGTGATCACATCAACCTCGGGGCAATTTAAAGCAAGACATGGAAAAAACTGGGATTGCTTGGGCTACCGATTTGATTAGCACATCTTTTCCGCCAGCTGAAAGGCACTTGCTCATCCACCCTTTCACCTTATCCCAAACCCTGTCACTCAAATATTTGAATGTTCCCTTCTTTGAGTGACCTACATCAGTTGGCATGCCCAAATATCTGTCACTCAATGATTCATTTGGTACTTGGAGATATCCTTTAACCGCGTTGCGTACTGTCTCTGGACATTTACTGAAAAAGATCGAAGATTTGTCCTTGTTAATTCTCTGTCCCGAGGCCATACAATATGTATCCAATAGGTTTGACACTGCTTATGCTCCATCGACACTCGCCCTAAAGAACAGCAGGCTGTCATCCGCGAATAAAAGATGACTTACCACCGGTGCCGACGGTGCCATCTTAATGCCGCTGAGCTGGGATGACTGATTCTAGGATTTTAAGAGGCACGAAAGGCCCTCCGCTGCTATCAGGAAAAGGTATGGAGAGATCGGGTCTCCCTGTCGAATACCTCGTGAGGGTGTAAACACCTCGGACTTAACTCCATTGAACATGACTGAAAAGGTTACTGAACTAACCATTGTCATCACAATATCAACCCATGCATGTGCAAAACCCAACTTGTGCATCATAGCTCTCAAGTAGGTCCACTCCACACGATCATAAGCCTTCATCATATCAAGTTTCAGTGCTGCATAGCTATTGTTTTTTGATCTGCTCCTCTTCATGAAATGCAAACATTCATAGGCTGAGATTATGTTGTCTGTTATCAATCTCCCTGGTACAAATGCTGACTGCTCCTCAGATATGATATCCGGTAGGACCAACTTCAGTCGGTTTGACAAAACTTTCGATGCAATCTTATAGAAAACATTGCATAAACTTATCGGGCGAAACTGAGAAAGCAGTGTGGGGTTTTGTACCTTAGAGATGAGAACCAACATTGTATCGTTAATGCATGCTGGGCTCTCCTCTCCTTTCATAATTGCTAGCACCGATCTTGTTACCACTTCACCACAAATATCCCAATGCCGCTGAAAAAATGTGTTGGGAAGCCGTCCAGGCCCGGAGATTTTGTGGGAAACATTTGAAACAACGCCTCCTTTACCTCCTTACCGCTGTAAGGTGCCAGAAGGGTTTCATTCATAGCCTGAGTCACTTTCACCGAAACATGATCAAGCACGTCCTCCACACCCTGTACCCCCTCTGAGGCATAAAGGGTTTTGTAGATGTCGAGGGCCATATGTTGCATCTCTATCAAATCATTCGTCATTTGCCCGTTCGGCCTTTGCAATGCCATGATTAGATTCTTCCTTCAACGCATCGAGGCTCTCATATGGAAAAAAATGCGCGTTTCGGTCCCCCTCTGAAATCCACTGAACCCGGGATCTTTGTCTCCACATTAGTTCCTCCCGTAAGTATAGTTCAATCAAACAATCATTAATCTTAATCTCCGCATGTGATGGCCCAACTCGCAACGCATCGCTGCGCCTTCATTCGAGCTCTTTCTTTAAGCCTGTGATCTCACCTCCCACACTCCCAAAAGTAGTGCGTGACCACACCCCCAAATTGTTTGCAAGGGCCTCGAGTTTAGCACGGACCTCATGCACATGCAGGTTGTGACCGTTGGGCTCCCAAACTGTTTTGACGGTCGCCTTAAGCTCTGGGTGTCTATCCCACATGACTTCGTAACGGAATTGGTTCCTCCTTTTCCTGCCTCTCTTTGGATGTGAAAGCTGGAGCAATACTGGCGAGTGATCCGAGGTCGCTGCAGTAAGGTGCTCGACCGACGCCGCAGGGAAAAGGCCGCACCAGTCAACAGAGCTGAGCGCCCTGTCCAGCCTTACTCGAGTGTAGGAACCACCTACAACTCTCTTTTCAGAAGTCCATCTAGTTCCCTTGAACCCAAGGTCAACCAAACCGCACATGTCTACAGCGTCCCTAAATCCCTAAATTTGGGACTGGCTTCTGGAACCGATGCCTTCGTGCTCATCATGCTTCAAAACCTCATTAAAATCTCCCACACACACCCATGGCAGGTCTTGTAGAGTTGAGAAGTTCTTCATTGTATCCCAAGTATTGTGCCGGAGATGAGTCTGGGCCTCCCCATAAAAGCAAGAAAGCCTCCAAGTGCTGTCACCTAGACCAGAAATTTTCCCATCTATATGGTACTTAGAGTAACCTAAAATCTCGATCTTTATTTCATCATTCCAAAAAATAGCTAAACCTCCGCTCCGACCAGAGGAATCAACATCAAAAGAATTGTCATAGCCTAAAGTGCTCTTAAGATTTTCAGCTCTAACCCAACTAATTTGGGTCTCCATAATACAAAGAACTTTAGGGGCAAACTTGGTCGCGAGTTCGCGAAGCTCTTGAACTGTCAGGGCGTTGCCAATCCCCCGGCAGTTCCACCTTAGAAGATTCATTGCGTCCGGCGGTCCTCCGCCGGGGAGGCCGCCATTCTCGCGTCCGAGCTCTTTCCCATAGTAGGGATCTTCTTCACAACTCCACCACTTGGTTTCTCTATCTGCAAGGTTTTCGTCCTCTTCAGATCTTGTTTTGGAGGAGGGCTGATTGGGGTAGTGATTCCGTTCGAATTGCCTGAGATCACCAGCTCCAATCCCGTGTTCCCTTTTGGGTGCTGTGTTCCCAACACTTCATCAGAAGGGCGTTTGCGATTAGCATCAGACTCCTCCATATCCATCTTCTCATGCCCATGGTCATCTTCCTCTTCCGAAACTTGCTGGCCCGATCCTTGCTGATCCGCGGTCATGTTCCTCTGTCTCCTATTGCGGCGCCTGGTACCCCATGCTGTTGTGGCCGGTGCTCGAAGATTTTTGAAGATTAGGGCCGAGGGTGGGTGAACCCCGCTGCCATGCTCCTTGTACTCATGCCCCATCATGCCGCAGACTTGGCACCAATCTGGCAGTTGTTCGTACTTGACGGCAAAAATCTATCTCTCACCCCCTCGGATCAGCGAGGTAGCTTTCTTCAGAGGGTTGCGCACATCAAGCCTGACCCTGACTCTGTAAAAGTTCCCCTCGAAGTCGAAGGATGATGGTTCTGAATCAACGAACTCGCCAAACTTGGCGGCCAGAGCCTTGACTTTGCCATGAAAAGCGATTGGGAGATCGATAATCCTTGCCCAGATCTCAAACTTGAACAACTCAATCGTGGAGGGTTTTGTGTAGCCATCATACAGAGCAATAATCATGGGGTTTCCTCTGAAGCGCCACGGTCCCCCTTGCGTGACCCGCTCCCAATCCCCTAGACAGTCGAACTGTATCTGAAACAAATTCTCCTCTAGGGTTTTGATCTTAACTGGCCGGGCTAGATCCCAAGCCGTCTTCATGTTTCGGAAGAACCAATACGTGCTGAAATCCTTATCCATGTGAACCCGAACCAGGATCATCCAATGGAGTTCCTCCGCTGCTGGCTAATCATCATCCTCAAAGATCACATCATCCATATCGTCCTCTTGCAGAGCCAGCTCCTGCATCAGATCCTCAAGCTTGCCCTTTCCCTTGGATCCCGAGCCCGACGGATCACCCTTGTTCACCATCGCCAAGCGACGACAACTCTTGCGTTCTTGCCGAGAAACAAAAACCCTAGTCCCACTAGGTAAACCAACGGAGGGACCGGGAAACAGACCTCCCCCTCTTGCTACAGATCGAGTCCAAGACCCAAGCTTAATGGCAAGACGGGCGATCCGATCTCAACATCGCCGGCGGCGACGAGAGGATGATAAACCCTAACAGGAGGGAACAGATACTAGCTGGTGGTTTTTGCTGAAACTGCAACGAGCGAGCCGGACAATCGGCCCAGCTGTGCGCGCGCCGAAGGCCCTAACGAGGACCTCCCTTAGATTGATGTAAAAAAAAGATTCTCAAAAAAAAAAAGATTGATGTCAAAAAAAGAAAAAAAAAGACTGAAAAAAGATAGAAAAAGGAGCTCCCTTCTAAACATCACTCCAGCAACCCGTCAAAAAAAAAAAACATCGCTCCAGCACGCAGGGCAGGGCACGCTCGCGCCGCATCTCGCCCTTGTGCTCCCCGTGCCTGAGCATTTCCGCACCGCCGTCCGCCGCCGCCCCTCCCCCCCTGCGGCCCCGCCTGCTGGCTGCTCCGCGCATTCCCCTCCGCCCCTCGGCCCCGGCAGTCAGGTGCTCTCCCGATCTCCGCGGCCGCCACGCTGCCGGCTCCTGCCTCCGTTGCGCCGCCCAAGTCGAGGAGCGCCGACACCGATTCGCGCTCCCTCCCCTCGGCCTCGGCAGTCAGGTGCCGCCTCCGGCCCCTGCCTCCGCTGCGCCGCCAAAGCCGAGGAGCGCCCACTCCGACTCCTCGCTCAGCTACTCTGCGCACCGCTGCTGCTGCTCGCCTCGCCGACTCGGCAAGTTCTGAACTTGTGCATTTTTTATTTTTTGCGGGAATTCTGAATCTGTGCATTGAAGCTAGATTCAGTTGAAATACAGATGCATATGTATTGAATTGAACTCGAATCGATGCGTTTTCTTACCACTTATCAATTTCATTTCATGCTGTAGAAATAGAAGATGAAGAGGATTTTTTTCATCAGTGCCCGCAGCGGGAGTGTCTACACTCTATCGCTTCAGCTCAGTGGAGTCAGGGAGTGTACTTGCAAGTATTGATGATAATGACATTTGATATCGTTTTCAGTCCTATAGGTCTCGCAAAGGGGTTTTTACCTCGTTGTAGTGGTAAGTTTTCAGATTTGTATCAATGATAATTACTTCACTTGATGCTTATGCCTTTTCTTATGAAATTATACCGTTGATATCTTGAAGGTGTTGGTTCTTCTTCTACAGTTGATCAGGTCATGGGACACACAGATGAAGCAAACAATTGTTTCGGTACACTTTTGTATCTCTGTTTTGTTATTTGTAGAATTTGTCATGTTTTATCTATTTTGTTGGATGTTAAGCATTGAGTTTAAGTTCTAGATTTATAGTGCAATTGGGCCATATACTGTATGAATGTTTTTGGCTTTTTGCATGCGGTATTTTTTGTAGTAGTTATGAGGTGTTTTTGGGGTAGTCATAGGCGCTGCTGATTCATGTGCTCACAATGTCTAAAGTCGCCTAAGGTTGACTTAAGGTGCCTTACGGACGACCTTATGGCCACATTGGAGACGCCCTTACAGTCGATCTCCTCAATGTGTAAATTAGTCTAAGGTCCACCTTCTGAGAGTTATGGCCGACGTACATTGGAGACGCCCTAATGGGATATAAGCTGGTGTAAAACTGAAAACTAGCACATGCTAAATTGCTAATAATAACAGTAAAAAAATAGTCCATCTTTACGGTAGCAGATCAATGATTACCTGAACAATCAAATTCCAATTGCTTACCTGTAGCAATTTGCAGGCTAGATTAAGTCTGTCAATCTGAATTCCACTAGAAGAAACGCACCAGGAGGCCTCCATTTGATAATGAGCATTTCCAAGAGCGTGAATGAGCTCACCGGCCGGCAATAAAGTATGCCATGGCGGTGAAGATATAGGAAATAACCAGTTGACTTGAATTGGCTCACAGTTAATCAATAAGAGGATGCAAATGGAATATTTATTTGTTCTTTTGAAGAAATAGCACGATCAGCTATATAAATATTTACAGCTAGCTAGTAGCTAGTAACTAGTAGCAAAAAGTTGATCTGCATTGCTATACAAATATCTAGAAGTAGCAAATAGCCAACCAGTTAGGACTGATCAGCTTAAAGTATAGTACTCCTATTGTACAATCTTTGAGGGTAAAGCCAAAATAATCTATGATCGAAATGACTAATTATAGTCTCTGATCAAAAGGTGCAACGGAAGAAACACCAATGTGCTAAGAACATTCAAAACCACAAGCAGGGATGACGATTTCAGTGTGCAGGTAATCAAGATTACTGGGTCCTTCATCTGCAGAGAACACCTTGATTGCATCCTGCATCGTTGGACGGTGTAATGGGTCAGGTTCTATGCACCGAACAGCGATGGCAATCACTTTGAATATTTCATTTGCAATCTCAGCTTTAGGCAATGGGAGCCGGGTGTCCAGCAAATACTTGGGTATTGTACTTTTCTTGTCCATGGACGAGAGGGACGAAAGAAAATCACCCGGATGATGTCCCATGAACAACTCGAGCACAAGCACTCCAAAACTATAGATGTCGCACTTCTCCGTCACCCTTGTTGTGTATGCAAGCTCTGCCAAGCCAACAATGAAGAGTTAATTTTAATAACCTTTTTGTATGTATGTACTGAAAAAAGCGGGGTGAAGGGATAATAAGACTTGTTCCCTGTCACACTAAAGTAAGAAGGCGTGGCTCAAACCCGGGCTGGCTAGTCCACCAACCATGGTACTAACCATTTGCATCCGGGAGAGTTCTCGTATGTAGATTAATTGTAGAGACCAGAGACAAACATAGTATGGTCGATAAAAAGATATATAATATACTGGTTTTTGACTGTATAATTGGTTTCATTTACACAAACCAATAAGTAATACTCTACTTCCTGACACATTTATGAAGATCTACGCTAATCATTTCATTATTGATCTGAAAATATATATAACGCTATGCAAGACATCCATCGAAGTGACAAAAATAAACGTACAACACGTTGATTTAACCGACATAGATATATATATATTATTGTACCTGGTGCAAGATATCCTTTTGTCCCGGCAAGCCTTGTGCAGTTTGACCCATCCACATCTAATATTTTGGCAATACCAAAATCAGAGATGCATGCTCTAAATTCCAGATCAAGCAAAATGTTGTTACTTGTTATATCTCTATGGACTATCGGCGCAAAGCAATCATGATGCATGTAAGACAAAGCATGGGCCACATCCTGAACAATATTTAACCTCCTTGTCCAGTCCAACTCTATTGCAGTTTCCTTGGTCCTTAAAGATGCTGCTAAGCTTCCTCTTTCCATGTATTCATACAAAAGAAATCTTCCTTGAGTAGCAGAACAGTAGCCAAATAATTTCACAATATTGCGATGCCGAATATGCATCAAGGCATCTATTTCACGATTAAATAGCTCATCCTCTTCTATTGTATGAATCTTCTTTACTGCAAATATCTCGCATGTTGGTAACTGAGCTCTATATACTGATCCACTACTTCCAATTCCAATGCAGTGAGCGTCACTAAAATTTTCTGTGGCATCAACCATTTGCCTGTACATATCTCCTCCATGAAAGTTCCAGATGGCGAACAGCTTTGTCTGTTGCAACTCATTTGCGCATTCCACCTTGGGTTTCCTCCTTTTACATTGCAAAGTTACTAGTGCCATGATAAACAGAAAAGATACAACAACAGGTATTATAGCTAGTAAAATAGCTCTGGGCTTCTTTTTTCGTCCACCACTTTCAGTAAGGTCACAAGGGGGCAAACCTTTCACTACACCACACAATTGCTTATTCTGCATGAACCATTCGATTGGAGCTTCTTCAAACAACCTACTCTGTGGCACTGACCCTTCCAATTTGTTGAATGACACATCAACGGATAGGAGGCTGAACATGCGCTGAAATGATGGTGGGATGCTACCTTTCAATGCATTGTGTGAAAGATTCAAAACTTCGAGCATGCTCAAACCACCCAGCTGACTCGGAATGACACTAGCAAATGAATTATCACTTAGATCCAACAATTCTTGTAGGTTTACCAGCATTCCTAGTTCGATTGGAATGCTGCCATTGAGGCGATTATGGCTCAAATTCAGGAAGTGAAGCTTGAGACAATGTTCAATTGACCCTTGTATCATCCCACTTAGGTTGTTCGATGATAAATCCAAGTACTCCAAATTATTTAGCGATCCAATATCTTTAGGTATACTTCCTTGGAGCAGGTTATTACTGAGGCTCAAGTTGAACAGCACCGTTAAATTGCCAATCCCCAGTGGAATCTGCCCTTCAAGTTTATTTGCTGAAACATCAAGTATCCCCAACAGAGATAACTGCCCTATGCTTGGTGGTATGACTCCAGTAATGTTGTTGTTTGAAGCACGTAGCATCGTAAGTTTGTAACACTCACCCCAGCGATGAGATAATTGACCAAATAGTTTGTTTGAACTGATATCAACATAGACAAGATTAGGGTGAAGCCCCATCTCGGAAATATCTCCTTGAAGCTGATTTCCTTCAAGACGAAGTTTGACTAGGCTTTTGCAACTTAGCAAGCTTGTTGGCAAGGGTCCAACCAAGTTGTTGCCATTAGCAGTGAGAAACTGTAGTCGGCCTCCCGCGCAAAGACCCGGTGGCAATGCACCAGATAGATTGTTCAAAGAGACTCCAAACATTTCCAGATTCATCAACTCACCAATTTCTTGAGGAATGTGTCCAGAAAATTGGTTGAAATTAAGGTTTAAGAAGGCGAGCTTAGTCAAATTGCCTAAACTGTTTGGGATAGGACCTGTTAGGTTGTTCAAACTGAGCTGAAAGTCCTCTAAATTCACCATATAACCTAGTTCCCAAGGAATTTTTCCAGAAAGTTGGTTCTGGCCAAGGTACAAGATCTTGAGTTTGGTCAAATTACACAAATTTCTTGGAAAGTAACCTGTTAGTGTGTTGTAGCTAAGCCGCAAGTCCTCTATGTGCACCAAATATCCCAAAACCAGTGGAATGTGTCCAGAAAGTTGGTTACGGTGAAGGTGCAAGGTAGTAAGTTTGGTCAAATTCCATAAATTGCTTGGAACGGAACCAGATAGTGTGTTGTTGTTGAGCCTCAAGTCCTCTAAAATCACTAAATAACCTAGTTCTCGAGGAATGTGTCCAGAAAGTTGGTTATGGTAAAGGTACAAGGTAGTGAGTTTGGTCAGGTTACCTATATTGCTTGGGATTGAACCTGAAAAGTTGTTTTGGCTTATGTCTAAGTGTTGTAGGTTGAAAAATTTCACTATATCTTTGGGAATGGGACCACTTAAGTTGTTACGGGATAATGATAGCATATTTATGTTTTCTAAGTTTACTTTTGCAGTAGGCTGAGATGAAAAATTATTCATAGGATTTTGTATGGATGAGTTAGCTGGACTGAAGGAAACTGGTCCGGAAAGGTCATTGCTGGACAAATCTAATTTAAGCAAATGCTTAAGGTGACCTATTTCACAAGGGATAGGACCAACTAAGTAATTGTTTGACAAGTTCAGGCTCACAAGATTACCCATCTCGCCTATTTGCCTTGGTATTTCACCGGAGACTTGGTTGTCATGGAGCATTAGGAGACGCAGTTTTGTGAGATTTGCTAAAACAGGTGGTATTGAACCTCTTATCTGATTGTCATGCAGGAGGAGAGCATGTAGTTCTTTGAGGAGCTTAATATTCACAGGGATGCTCCCGGCAAGCTCGTTGTGCGAGAGCTCAAGGGCCACCAAGGTCCTCAAAGCCGAGAAGTCAAGAGACTCAAGTGTCCCTCTCAGCCGCATCCCCGGCAGGGAGATGGCGGCGATCACCGGCCGGCGTCCACCACACCGGATGCCTTGCCAACGGCAAGGTGCTGAGATGTTTCTCCAGGATCGCAGGGCGTCTTGGCTTTGCTGACTGAGGCTGGCTTTCCAGGCAAGAAGTGCCCCTGCTTGTTGTTCAAGTGATGGCAGCGCTCCAGCGGCTGAGACGAGTGCGGTGGTGCACATCATCAGTATGGTGAGAGAGTCAAGTATTTTGGAAGCCAAGGGCGCCATGGCGAGGATAGGAATTGATTCTGCTTCTGCGTCTGTTGGAGGGTTCACCTTAAATCGTTGCACCAAATATTGCCGCTGCCTCGTTCCCTGCAGGTAGTCTAATGGTTTGTATGACTGATTAACCACCCCTCCCTTTCTGTCCCTCTCGTTCCTTTATTAATCTTCATGATAAGATTTGACCCGCTCTCTGATACATTTTTCTTTTCTTTTTTTGACATAGATTATGACGCCTGTTCTTTCAAAGTCAAAAGTTACAGAACCCAAACATGTACGCACCCAGAAAAGGAAACCAGAAAGAAGGTGCCACAACACAAACTGCAGAAAGGACCTCAATAAAAGAAAGAAGATTACAAGCACGCCCTCTAGAGGACCTGGTGCAAAGAAGACCATCGCCGTCGGAGAAGAGAGGGACATGACGCTGCTCACCCAGGTTCGGAGGAACACCATTGCAGACGGCACTACTTTCTGAGTCGATTAAATGGTCCACCGCAAGTGGCAGAATTGAGGCAATGTGGCTCGTCGGTTGGGTACTTTCCTTATGTCCACTGTTCTGTCGTCTTGACAGTGGCGAAGCTACATGTAGTCTGTGATGTCGAGCGACATCACAGAAATGTGCTTAGAAGTTGACCCCGGGTATGTTTAAGTGTATATGTTTACATACATGTGCAGTTTTGAGCTGTTAACACCACTGGCTTCAATTGCTAGCGCTACCACCGCCGTCTTCACTGCTGGTGAAGAAGAAAACCGGGCCTGGCTGCTATGAAGTAACTGTACGCCTGGTACGCTCAGCTTATGTTGCATTTTGTGGAATTTGTCTTCCTATTTGGCAAATGGGGAGAGCGGTGGAGGTCATTAATGGACAAGTGGTTACTGGTCACGTCACCCCATTCATTGGTGATTATTAATGGACAAGTGGTTACTGGTCACGTCGCCCCACTCATTGGTGATTAATCAGAACATGACATGCTTCTAAATTATGACATGCTTCTAAATTATGAACGCTGCTTCAAACCCGGCTGTGGCATGAGGAGGAAGCTGAAACTTCCCTCCCACGCTGGCGGCTAGGTATGGAGCAAGCTTCATATTGGGGCTCCCCAGCCTCCAAATATGAAGGCTATGAGGTTGTTTATGGAGCGAGTTTCATAAATTATGCTGTTGACACCCATATGGTGACTATGCTATAGTGTCATTTTGGTTTAAAATCATCATATTAACAATTATTATGGCGATCGGGGACATATGACGACTCTGCTAAAGTTGCCCTTAGCCCATACAAAAGATGAGGGTAGCTCACTCGGGTGAGAGCATCTGAGTTGAACCCTTCGAGGACACAAATTAGGATTCATATTTATAATGTCCTCTTTGAAATATCATTTACTAGCCTATCCATTATAAGTTTCTAGTTCATGTGCATTCGACCGGCAAAATAATTGAATGTTCACCAACCGTCGCTCATGTGAATGATGCTTTCCTTGTATATATATGCCACTCCATGGACCATTGCCGTTCTGTTCATTTTAACATTTTGGTAGCACTAGCCTAATACACTAGAGATATGGTGATCAAATTGAGTGTAGAATGAGAGAAGAATTAGAAGATGTCACAGCATGTGCATGGGAAGGAGAGACATCCGGAATAGCCAGGAGAGTAATATCTCTAGGTTTGTCAGAGACCAAGGGCGATGCTTGAACACTTCCGCTTCGGTAGACCCCCTGTAAACACAAGGAGGGCTGAGATTGCCCAATACCCCTTCATAACAAAGGGTAGGATGGGCATAAGATTGCCCCGCCGGCCCGCCCGCCCGCAAAAAAAAACAGACGGAGGTATACGTATATGAATACAGGCCGGCCGCCCGCTCGGGAGGGAAAAAAATTAAAGCGGCCGCTCGCAGTCAACGCGTTGTCGGTGGCGCCGCGCCGGCCCCACCCCCACGCCCGCCGGCCCCACGCAATCCCACACCCGTCGTGTGGCGTGTCGGCCGCCAATCACGGCGCCTGAGGCGCGCATGCACGCAGGCGGTTCCACGCGCGTGCCTCCTTGCGTGCCGCGCCGCC
>NC_041389.1:613263323-613265167 GCF_002162155.2 Triticum dicoccoides
CTGCCGCGCGACCGCTGACGCCTGCCGTCGCTGTCGGCTCCTCGGCTGCCACGCCGATGCTGCCACCCGACCGGCCCGCCGCCTGGCCTGCCCCCTCCCGACGCGCTGTTCGCTTCGCCCGACGGTCAAACGCCGCCTCGCCTGCCACGCGCATTAACGCGCCGGCGTTAATAACCACGGCGCCGCCTGCCCGCCTCCCTCCCTCCCCCCGCTATAAAACGGCACCGGCCCGATGGCTTTCTTCCGCCACCTCCCGCACCTCCCGCACCCTCCACCTCCACGCCACCTCCCGCACCCGATGGCTTTCTTCGGCGGCAGCAGCAGCACCGGTGGCGGCGCCGCCGCCGACGCCCCCGGCGCATGGCCGACGAGCATCGGAGGGCCGGAGACGGAGGAGCTCCACCACTACTGCCTCCCCGTGTCGCCGAGCTGCCGTCTACCGCGCAACTGGAAGATCGACGCGGAGGGCTTTGCGACGTTGGGTCCCGGCGCGACGGAGGAGGAGCTCCGCAACCACAGCGGCGGCCGGCACAACATCGAAGGCCGAAAGCGGTTTTGGCGCGGGAAGGACTATTGGGAGGTGATGGCGGCCTTCCGCCTTGCCGCGGCCGGCGAGACCCCCGATCTGACGGGCCGCAGCGGCCGTCTTCGCGCACCGCCTCCACCGCAATATCGCCGCAGACGTGGCGGCGGCCACGGTGTGTACCCGGCACGGGCGCCCGCGCCGGCCGCCCCTCCCTTGCCGCCGGGGATCGAGTTGCCGCCGGAGCAGGTCATCCTCCGCGAGGACGGTGATCCGGATGACACGCCGGGGTACCACGTCGCCCACGGGCGTCGGAGGCTGCAGCGGCGGCGGCGGAGGCAATGGAGGCCGCCGAGATTGCGGACGCAATCCAGGCGGCCGAGGCGGCGCAGCAGGCGGCGATGGCGGCGCAGCAGGCGGCGATGGTGGCGCCGGAGTGGCAGCAGGTGCCGCCGGACTGGCAGCAGGAGTGGCAGCAAGCGCCGGCGGCGGCGGAGGAGGAGGATTCCGACGACGATCCGATAGACTGGGACGACCTCGCGAACCGGTCCAGCAGCGACGATGACGGCGGCGACGGCCCGGCCGTCATTGACCTCGTCAATAGCGACGACGAGTAGTTTTTTTGTGTTTTTTATTTAATTTGGTTATGTCGTTGTAAGCCTAAGTAGTAGACTTTATGTGGTGAACTTTTAATCGTTGAGTTAGCCCGAGTATGTAAAATATTTTATCTATGTTGAATGAAATTTGAGTGAAATTAATTTTGTCCATTTCATTCGAGAGTTTTGATTTGATGATGCGTTTGTACATAAATACTTGCTAAAAACGCTTAGTATGAGAGTACGTCCTGCACGCACGACATGGACAAAAACAGAGAGGAAAGACACGTCGCGTCACGTTCGGACATCGGTGTAGGGTACTTTTTCCTTAAAAACCCCAGAAAATGCGTGGAGCGTCGAAAAAATACGCGAGTTGGCGTGGGTGCTGTGGATGGTAATGGCAACTTGTGGAAAAAGTGTCGCGAGGTTTGACGGAGTAGAAAAAAACCGTAGTTGGGAACCCCCTCCCCGGCAGACCGACAAGTAGCTGGTTGCACTGGGGCTACGTGATCGCATGCATGCAACTGCACCAAAGTGTGCGTACGTGTGGGCACGGCCAACGTAGGCCCCCACGCAAGGTTGGAACGAAAACGGACACAAAACGGACGTTGCATCACGTCCGGGCAGTGTTTTTGCGATTTTGGACCTGGAAAACCCTGGAAAATGCGTCGAGCATTGGAAAAATACACGAGGTGGCGTGGATGCTGTGGATGGTGATGGCAACT
>NC_041389.1:613267747-613268605 GCF_002162155.2 Triticum dicoccoides
TGTCGCGAGGTTTGACAGAGTAAAAAAAAGACCGTAGTTGGGAACCTCCTCCCCGGCAGACCGACAAGTAGCTGGTTGCACTGGGGCTACGTGATCGCATGCATGCAACTGCACCAAAGTGTGCGTATGTGTGGGCACGGCCAACGTAGGCCCCCACGCAAGGTTGGAACGAAAACGGACACAAAACGGACGTTGCGTCACGTCCGGGCAGTGTTTTTGCGATTTTGGACCTGAAAAACCCTAGAAAATGCGTGGAGCATCGGAAAAATACACGAGTTGGCGTGGGTGCTGTGGATGGTGATGGCAACTTGTGGAAAAAGTGTCACGAGGTTTGACGGAGTACAAAAAATAAATTATTTGGGAACCATATTTTAAAAAAAATTGTTTTCTGTTTGTATTTTAAAAAATAAAATAAATCATATTTAATATTGTGATGTGACTTTACCTAACTGCCCGGCAGTTCACTGCGAGACAGTGTACTACCTGGCAGTTATGTAGAGCCATATCATAATATAATATATGACCATGCATGGACTACCGGAGACGGCTATATAAACTGGTCGGGACATCCTTCGACGGCCGAGGTGGGACTAAATTTGAAGTGCAGCACGCCGACGCGAATCGCCGTGTCGTCTGGGGCCCGGCCCAATCATTGCGGACGGCAGTAGAGACACAGGAGACGCGGGCCTGACCGAATCTATCGTTATTAGCACCTGGCACGCCCGCCGCCGTATGCCCTCGTCACCCACCCTAACCCACCCGCATAGTTAATAGCCGGATCTAACCCCCACCTATTGCTGACGTGGCGGGGAGGGAGTGGCCCTCGAAGGTGTCCCGGCTATAGCCGACTCCAGCCGA
>NC_041389.1:613269117-613276932 GCF_002162155.2 Triticum dicoccoides
AATGTGAGAATGTCTAATTTGATTATGTCTAATGTGAATGAGGTTATATATCTAATTTGGCTATAGTTTTGGTAATAATTATGCATGCATGATAGCTTATATATGTATGAATTTTGTTTGTAGTTAGCAACGCCAGCGCGCCATCGTCCCCAAGGGCCGGCACCGATCTCATGGCACGAGGTACTATGCATTCATCATGTTTATCATGTACGCATACATAGTAGCTAACATTATTTTTGCTCCTATTCCTAGCGATGGAGGAGTACGGAGAGATTTTTTGTTCGGTTGAGAAGTGGTGTCTCTTGGTCAGCAAACTAAACTCTAGGCAGAAAACGCGGTTTGCGAGCACTAGTCTTGAAAAAATGTTGATGATTCCTAGTGTGCTGATGCGAAAATGTTTACTCAAGTTTATTATTAAATCGTATGCAATGGACAAAAAAAGGTTCATCATGCCATCAAAAAACGGTGTGATTTCATTGCGCACCGAAGATGTGTATGACATTTTTGGGCTACAGAACAAGGGCAAAGATGCCATGAAAGCCCTAGGTAAAGGGGGGTTAAAGGCGAAGGTGAAGGTGCCTAGTCGTTTTGTAGATTCGAAAATGGGGCAAATGATGATAGACGATCTGATTGACAACATCGTTGCCAGTGGCACGTACGATGATGATTTCCTCCGTAGAATTTTTCTGGTTCTTCTGGGCACGGTTCTTGCACCGCAGTCCACCAGAGAAGTTCCTAATGCTTACTACAAGTTAGTGCACGATGTGGAGGCCATCAAATCATATAATTGGAACGCATTTACTTTACGCGTTTGCGTGGAAGGCATCACAAAGACCTTGTCAGATCTTGAAAAATTTACTTGGCCGATCGGAAACCTTGCCCTCATACAGGTAAACCTTATGTTATATTTGTTTATTTGAAACTAAAGTTTGTGAAAAGAATTTGCTGATATACTTCATGTTTGTGCAGTACATGTTTTGGGAGAAAGTGCAGCCACTGGATGAAGAGGCATTTGATCCACTAGCTCATGAGTATCCGTTGATGGTCAATTGGTCAGAAGATGAGGCTATGAAGCGTGACGCGTACGACACGGCATACGGCCGTGGTAATGGGACGGTAAGTTTTAATGGTTCCAACTGCATGCAATTATGTTGCTATTTATGTGTTGAGAAATTTATATTGATTTAATATGTAACAGATTGATGACGTGATAAGTGAGAAGTACAGACAGACATTAATTGCTCAGCAAGGAAGAAAGGCAGAGGAAGAATTAGAGCAAGAAGATGGAACAGATCGTGCCCAAAGAAGGAAAGATAATAGAGACGAGGCTTCTTCCAGCAGGGATACTACATTAGATCAAGTGATGAAATGCATCAAAGATATGCAAAAAGAAATTAGACTGCTCCCTGAAAAATGTGCTGAGGTAAATACTGATGTGTATTTCAGTTTGCATGGGATTATTGATAATTAATGCATGTAATAAATAATTTCGATGTGTCATTGCAGATTGTAGTGCAGAAGCTAGAGAAGGAAGGTCTTGCCTTCAGGGGGTTTCGTGATGACATTGAGTTTGTGGAGCATAGTGAAGCGTGGATGGGGAAGTATGGTCCATCAAAATATAAATCAAAATATTGGACAGATGTAAAATCAACTCCCGCAAAAGAAGAGATGGACAACAGGGTGGATGCATCCTTCACCACCGGGAACGGGAAGAAATTGGCGCGTGATAAAGGTGTGCATCACAACACACCTGGTACAGGAGATGAAGGCGGCCCCTTCGTTATTTATGACAACGGTAATTCACCCGACCCATCTCTTGAGACGGTAGCCACGAATGAATTTCCACCTTTTACTTCAACCCCCAAGAATATGAATGAAGTGTCAGACGGGTCTAGCGCCGATAAATCTGAGGAGTTTAGTATGGATAGTCTGAACACCCGTATTAAAAATGCGAAAGAAAGTGGCACTCAGGAGAGTGATGGGAAGGAGAATGATGGGAAGGAGAATGATGGGAAGGAGAATGATGGGAAACGCAAGAGGAAACAGTCAAAATATTGCCTTTCACCTTACCAGCAGAACGGTGGACGTAAACGTGTAAAGAAAAGTAAGTGCTAAGTAGATTATTGTAGCAACATACTTCTGTCCTTGCATGCACACTTTATTAACTCATTGTTTCTTACTATTTTAGGTCTGTTTGGTATAAGAGATGCTATGATTAATACTGATTATATTAATGAGGATCACATAGAGGCCGCAAAGATTTATATCCGGACACTGGCAGACTCGGAGAAGCTTCGCAGGAAAACTGTCGTGCACATGACGGGAATTGGTGGGGAAACATGTACACCTCATATGCTTGAAGCCATCATTTCGAAAAAATGGTTGCATGGCGGTGTAAGTATTAGCAATAAGTTATTAAGTTGGACATGTCATTTGCATATAAATTATCTAATAGGCGTATTGCTGTTATGTTATTTTGTAGGTCATCAATTATTATTGCAACCATATGCAGACCCATAATCCTCGTGCTGACCGTCACATATTATCATCTTAGGTGTCCCACTGGCTTATTCTTCGTGCTGATGGAAAGGTTGTCAACTCTAAGAGGCATTTTATGGATCATTTCACAAACCAAACTAAAATGGTGTCTAGAGTTACTGAAGAGTATTTCATCAAAGATAAGGTACTTCAGTTTAGTATGATCATTCATAGTATATCTGTGTGTACACCAACATGAATAAACTTTGTTGTAGGCATACTTTCCTTTTCATGTGGAAGAAAATCATTGGATAACAGTTCTTATGCACAACAAGAAAAAAGAGTTTCAAGTATTAAACTCTACTGGTAAATGCAGCAAAAGAATTCTTGCAAAGATTGCTAAGCTGGTAAGCTTACAACGTTACATAAAACAATATATATTTCTTCGAAAAGTACTTCATATGGATTTGTCAATTTTATTTCAGAGGGCAGAGATAGCTATTGATACAAAGGAGGTGAATGCTCTTATTGAAACGGATCATCATGATGTATCTTCCTGGCCAATAAGGGAGTACAATATGCCGTCACAAAAAGACGGGTATGTTGCAAATGTTGAATTAGTATGTACTTGTATGATCCATCAATAACTGACTTGTGGTTTCTTGCAGAGTCTCTTGTGACGGAGATGGTTGGGCATTTGAGTTCGATCAAGATGAGGTTAATGCTTCAAGGGGACGCATTCTAGCTGAAATACTTTTTTCAGAGTGCAACACGAAGGAATTAGTGAAAGAGAAGATCCTCAAGATCATGGAGACCAAATGAGTAGGAGGATGGGGTGTTGGCTATTATCTCCACTAAATAAACGTGTCGTTGTCGGTATCTTGATACAATTTACAGATTAAGACATCACCTCTATATTGTAATGTGGCATGGTTTAGCAAGTTCCGCAACTAAATAAATGTGCCGTGGTCGGTATTTGCTACGATATCTATTTTTCAATGTCACTTTTATTTGCATCATTGTCGGTGACACTCTTATTTGCATCATTGTGGGTGATGATATTTTTTTAAATGAGTATATTTGTTCTGCACTTTCGTAATAGTAAAATAATATTTTTTAAAAATATAAAAAAAAATGCCCAACCACCGCAGCCGGGCCCATAATGGGGAACAGATCATACCCAAATCAAGCCCAAAGGGGGCGACTCGGGCGGCTGATAGAGCCCACTAATGGGCCCGGCAACGGGGTCCAACAGGGCTGCGGGCATGTATAAGAGAGGAGCTCGGTGGAGGGGGCGGAGGCAGCTATTTAAGCCGCTCCTCGCGCCCCCCGGCTTCCGAGGTGCGACTAAAAATAGCGTCCCCGTCGCGCCCCACACTGCACGTGGTCGCCGCAAGGCTCAGGAGGCCTATTGTCTCGGGCCGGCCCAGTTCAGCCCAATGAAAGCACGCCGCCACTCGGCCCCCCCGGCCCACGCACACTCCCCTCCCTCAGTGCACGCGGCCGCCGCAGGGCTCATGAGGCCGTTTCCGGCGCTGTCATCGGCCGGCCCAGTTCGGCCCATAGAGGCAGGGCGCCACTCGCCCCCTCCCACGGCCCACGCCCACTTCCCTCCCCCGCGCGCTGCCTCACGCCAGTTTAGTCCCACCTCGGAAGCGGAGGGGCGCGAGGAGCGGCTTAAATAGCTGCCTCCGCCCCCTCTTTCAAACTCCTCTCTTATCACACTGCCCGCAGCCCCGTTGGACCCCGTTGCCGGGCCCATTAGTGGGCTCTATCAGCCGCCCGAGTCGCCCCTTTCGGGCTTGATTTGGGTGTATGATTTGTTCCCCACTATGGGCGCGGCTGTAGTGGTTGGGCATATTTTTTTTCTAGCAGTACAAATAAACAGAATTTTGAAACAGTAGGCATATTTTTTTCTGGCAGTACAAATAAACAGAATTTTGAAACAGTATAAATAAACAGAATTTCGAAACTTCATATAGAAACAGTACAAATCATCACGTAACAGTACAAATCAAGTTTTCTGGCACACATGTGCAAATAAAAATAGCATAGGTTATTCAGACATAACAGTACAAATCATCACGCAACAGTACAAATCAAGTTTTCTGGCACACACGTGCGAATAAAAATAGCGTTATTCAGACATGACTCGTGCGATCACTTTTATTCTTCCTACAAACCAAGCTGCGTCTCTACGCCCAGTTCCTGAACAAAACATAAAGAAATGGATGAGCAAATATAGTTGGTAAAATCAAAGTAGCAACATAACAAAAATAAAAAGGTTGCAACTCACTTCTCGTTCTTACTGCATGTAGCCTTGTTATGACCTGGGAGACCACACAGACTGCACAAAGGACCACTTTTCTTCTCTGTAAAATCTTTTGGCCTACCATTCTTTGTAACGTCGGGGCCCCCCTTCGATCGCCCCTTCTTAGGTGCACCCTTCGTCAAAACTTTCTGAGGATCACCAATACCAGGCTCAACTTGTTGCGCCTGACTTGCCTCCTTCTTCAGCATAGCATACCTTCTACTTCCTACAAGTTCCTCCTCTGAAATCTTTTTCTGCGCTATTATGTTGTCCAGACATTTCATCAACTCGTCGTACAAGAAGGGATCATTTGCTGCAACATGAGCAGCTTCTGCGGTTTTAATGGTTATTGCACTATACCGTTCTCTCTCCAATGGCCCTGACCAACCCCATCCAAACATATCACTCTTCTGCTGCACAGGCAACCCATCTCTCGCATGTTTGGACAAACGATGCATGACACAACACTTTGGTATTTCAGTTAAGTTCAGATGATGGAGAACAAACAGAATGTGTTTGCATGGCAGCCCTTTCCGAACCATCCTAAGACAACTGCATGTAATAGTTTGTTCTGAGTTACCTGGTTCATAAACAACATTGTACGTGAACTTGTGGTTATCCTTCCATGTCACCATGAATGTTTGACGCCCAATTCCCACGAGCGTCTCAAATATCTCCAGCTGACCCATCTTATGCAAATCATCTTGCAGGATGTAGAAATTAGCAGGTGTGAATACTTTGGCGGCATGCTCCTCAAGGGCCTTATATTCAGTAACCGACGGTGGTTCCTTCTGGAATGCCTCGCAGTCATCGTACGCCTCGTTCTCACGCAGGCGAACTATACAATTCTCATAATGCACCACCAAATCAACAATTGTCATACCGTAGTCCAGGTGAAGGTGAAGGCAGGAGTTGAGGCTTTCACTCCTCTGGTTACTTCGCATACCAAGGAAAAAACCATCGGAAAGATATGAAGCTGCCCAAAGTCTCCTCTTCCTGTACATCCTGTCAAGCCACTCTTCGGTTCTATCCGTCTTCCACTTATCATAGAAAGCTTTCCATCTCTGCTCAAAGTTCGCTTGAGAGGTGGCATAGTACAGGAGCGATCTGAACTCATCCAGTGACTTGTAATGCAGGTGCCTTTGCATATTTTTCTCGATATGCCAGGAGCAAAGACGATGGAAAACATCTGAAAGGACAGTCCGAATAGCCCGGATCATTGCAGCGTCACCGTCTGTAATTATTGACTTTGGCTTCACCTGACAGTTTGCCTTCATAAATGTCTGCAGCAGCCACACGTATGTCCCTTCCGTCTCGTCAGCAATGATGGCACAACCAAACACTGTGGTGCAACGGTGGTTGTTAACTCCGACAAAGGGGACGAACGGCATACCGTATCTGTTCATCTTATACGTGCTATCAAACACGACCACATCTCCGTAGTCCTGATAGTCCCTCCGCGACTGTGCATCGCACCAGAACATACTCTTCAATCGCCCTTCCTTGTCACGCACATACTCAAAAAAAAACTTAGGGTCCTTCTCCTTCCTGCTCCTCATAATGCCAACTGCCGTCTCTGCATCTCCCTTTGCAATGAGCTTCGTTTTTTCTCTGCAACAAAGATTGTAAATGTCCCTCCTGATAAGCCCGCACTTATCGTACGAAACCGTATCTGCTGATGAAGTTGTCCATTATAATATGCTTCCTTATCCCGGCCGCTTCCATCGCCAATACCTTCGCCCTCTGGCCATCTCCAATCCGTCTGTGTGACCACAAAAAACAAACCTCGTCGGGCCGAGCCATCGCGTGGTTGTGATCATCCACGAATGATGCGACGAACCAAACGCCACGTTCTCTGTCCAGCTTCACCACCATATGTGCACCGCAGTCGCAACGAGTCTCCGGTCTAAGCCTGCGCTTGCGGCCCTCCATGGTTATGAACTTGCTCTGCCTTCTCCCTGCCCTGGAGCAAAGAAACCGCCGGTACCGTATCATTCCCGAAGCACCTTGTTTCACCTTCTGTTTCCTGATACTAAACCCGTGCTCTCTGGCGTGATTGTTGTAGAATATGTATGCATCCCCTTGCGACCGAAAGGTCATAGCCATAACCTTCCAATGTGTCTCAAGCATCTTCTGCTCCCTTTGAGCCTCCTCAATATCAATCTCTCCCTCATCGTGATCAAGTACAAGACCATCTGACTCCTCCTACAACATTCATGAAAATATATATGTCAATTACTATCATTTAAATCATACTATTGATCGACGTATAACATCTAACAACTAACCTGGCTCCAGTTATCTGCAAATGATTCCTGCCAATTATGTTGCACATTGTTAACATCCACATCTTCCTGTAAATTTGTACACAAAGATATATAGTTAGCCATGCCATACTTTGCAAATTCAAAAATAAAAACAAAATATACGCCACTTACGTTCTCGCTATTTGCGCCATGTTCATTATTATCAAAATCCTCCGGAGGTAAGATATCATATGACGAGACGGAATCGTTGTCGCTGCTGTCATCATCTTCGTTCAAATTATCGTTATCGGTCTTAGTCACCTTATCAGTACCATTCTCGTCCCTCCCGAATGCAGATTCTTCGTCCATGTCAACACGCCAAACTCACAGAACTGCAAACCATTTGAAGTGTTGATTACAACAAGGACAAAAACTCATGTTGGTTTGCAAAAAAATAGAAAGACGTGTAATCCATGAACCCAGCAGCTACCATGAATTTTTTCTTAAAGCAATGGTTCAAACAACACTTTTTTGTCTTGTGTGAAACAAATAGTTGAGGTTGCCCATCGGTGTGTGCATATTGTGTGATGTCGTCATGACATAAATAAGCGTTCCTTAAATTAAGTCTGGCCTCCATTTACATTCTAGATTCATCACTTAACTAGCCCTAACTTATATCCATCATGCCCGCTAGGTTTAGATGACAAACCTTGCCCCGCGGTGTAGGCGTCGCCGGCGTTCGACGACGGCAGCTGTCCCCGCCTTGAATCTAGCAGCCGG
>NC_041389.1:613277600-613285575 GCF_002162155.2 Triticum dicoccoides
AGGGCGGCGATCCGCGGCGGCGGCGATCGTATGGGGCGGCCGAGTAGACGGGGTGGACGGGCGAGTAGATGGGGTGGGCGGGTAGATCGTGCGGGCAGTTTTTTTTTTTGCATGCGCGCGGTCTACGTACGTCAGTTACATCCGTATAATACGAGCTGGGCATACCTTTCTTTCGTATGACCAATCTGCCCTTCTACGTTTTGTTGGGGGGGGGGGTCTACCGAAGCAAGGCCCTAAGCTAAATTGTATGTGTCGATTTCAACATTTCACCACCGTTAGAGCCCGCCTTAGGAGCTGTAGTCGCCATGTAGCTCCCTCTTATCGTCTGGCACTGACGGTCCGCTTGATTAACCATGAGCACATTCGCTTCTCCTTGACGTTAGTGAATCCTCGCAGTCATGGCGGCTAGCTGTCGCGCCAACATCTTCTTCACAAGGGCAGCCCGCACTGCTACGTCTCATTGCCCGCCATAGCCACAGGTATGTTGAGCTTGTGCTGATTCTCTTCCGTGCCCTCAAGAACCTCTCTTTTGTGAGATCTGCTAAAACAGGTGGAATTGAACCTCTTATCTGATTGTCATCTAGGAGGAGAGTACGGAGTTCTTCGAGGAGGTTAATATTCACTGGGATGCTCTGAGGAAGGTTATCGTGCGAGAGCTCAAGGGCTACCAAGGTCCACAAAGCGGCGGCATGTCGCTGACATGTTTCCCCAGGATTGCTGGCTTTCCAAGCAAGAAGTGCCCCTGCTTGTTGTTCCAGTGATGGCAGAGCTGCCGCTGCGGCGGCTGAGACGAGTGCGGTGGTAGACATCATCACATTATGGTGAGGAAGGCAAAAGTATTTTGGAAGACGCCATGTCTAGGATAAGAACTGGTTTTGCTTCTGTGTCTCTTGGAGAGTTCATCTTCAATCATGGCAACAAACTTTTGCCGCTGTCTCGTTCCCTGTAGGCATGATAGTCTAAAGGTTTGTACGACTGATTAATTACCCCTCCCTTTCTATCTCTCTCGTTCCTTAATTAATCTTCTTGCTGGTGAAGAAATGACCCCTTTCTCTGATGCATTTTTTCTCCTAGTAGCTGAATGTGTACCATTTTTGTTGAGAGATTATTTATGGTTCATCCAAAGTCAAAGTTACAGAACCCACACATGTACGCACCCAGAAGAAGAAACAAGAAAGGCAGGTGCTACAGCACAGTGCAGAAAGGACCTCAAATTGTAGCTGTACGCTAGATAGGTGGTGATGAGACTAGAGCTCGTGCACCAAAGTGACTTTTTGGTGATGAGATGATCAAATCAAGGGGAGGGTGATAGAAGCATCAGACAGATGTTATAACATACTCCCTCCGTCCGGAAATACTTGTCATCAAAATAGATAAAAGATGATGTATCTAGACGTATTTTAGTTACGAGATACATCGCCTTTTGTCCATTTTGATGACAAATATTTTCGGACGGAGGGAGTATTACATGTTAGAATATAGAGTTGTAATCTCAACCTCCTTCCTTCTCTTGTATTCTACCCAAACTCTTTCTGTCATAACCTTGTACGTCAAGCCAGGCTTCGGCCACGCATCAATATAAACTACCACGCGGCTCCCTCGATGGAGTAGGAACGCTTCATATCTTTCATGGTAATCAGAGCCATCTCTTCTCATACATCTAGCCACAATCCAAAACCCTAGAAACCACACATCATCGTCTCCATGGCTTCCTCCGCCGGCGTCTCCCTCAACCTTGGATCGCCGCCATCTGAGAAGCTCGCAAGAGGTAATTTCATCCTCTGGAAGACGCAGGTCCTTCCAGCCCTGCGAGGCGCGCAGGTGACGGGGCTCCTGGACAACACCGATGCCGCTCCACCCAAGATGGTGGAGATCACGAAGGCAGACAAGACCACGGCCCTAGAGCCGAATCCCCTATACGGACCATGGATCGGCAAAGATCAGCAGGTTCTATCATACCTTCTCAATTCCATGTCTCCAGAAATTCTTGCACAAGTTGTTGGGAAAGATTCCACCTTTGAGCTCTGGACGACGGTGACAAATCTCTTCGCCTCACAATCTCAGTCTCGGATTACTAATCTGAGAATCGCCATCACCAATACCAAGAAGGGCTCGATGTCAAGCTCGGCGTATATGGCGAAGATGAAAAGTCTTGGGGATGAACTAGCTGCTGCGGGTCGTCCCGTATCTGATCCGGAGATGGTGGACTATAATCTGGCCGGACTGGACCGCGACTACGACCCCGTGGTGGCGGCGATCGGCGCTGTCAAAAACATCATCACAGCCGACGATCTTTTTGCCCAGATTGCTGCCTTTGATCAAAGGATGGAGATGCTAGGCGACTCATCTTTAGGCGGGTTCTATTCATCCGCTAATGCGGTCTACAGAGGCCGTGGCCAGTCCCGTGGCAGATCTCGCGGGTGTGGAGGAAGAGGCCGTGGGCGTGGTGATCGTGGTGACCGCGGTGACCGACAGTCGTCTTCCTCCAATGGAGGCGGCGGATTCAGAGGCCGTCCTCGACAGCAACAGCAACAGCAGGCTCGTGAGCAACAGCATGACTATCCAGAATGTCAGATATGCTACAGACACCATCCAGGAGGTGCACGAGTTTGCTGGTGGCGTTATGAAGAAAACGACCAGGAAGAAAAGCAAGCGCATGCAGTCTCCTATGGCGTGGACACCAACTGGTACGCCGACAGTGCAGCAACAAACCACATCACAGGTGAACTTGACAAGTTGACGATGCGGGAGAAGTACAATGAAGGCGACCAAATTCGCACGACAAGCGGTTCTGGTATGGATATCACACACATTGGCAGTTCAATTGTTAAAACCCCCGTGAAAAATTTACACTTGACCAATGTCTTGCATGTTCCTCAAACCTCTAAAAATCTTGTTTCCGTTCATCGATTCACTCTTGATAACAATGTTCTTCTTGAATTCTATCCTTATTTTTTCTTGGTTAAGGACTTGAAAACAAGGAGAGTCATTCTTAGAGGACGGTGCGTGGGAGGACTCTACCCACTCATATCATCATCATCATCATCATCTTCATGGTCCAATAAACAAGCAAATATTGTCACCAAGCTATCTACATCAAGGTGGCATAGTCGTTTAGGTCATCCATCTTTAGTCATAGTTAGATATGTTCTTAGCAAAAATAAACTCTCTTATGAGCCTAGTAGTGAGTCAGTTTGTGATCCGTGTCAACAAGCAAAAAGTCATCAATTACCTTACCCAATTTCTACTAGTGTGTCTACTGCCCCTTTACAACTTATCTTTTCAGATGTATGGGGGCCAGCTCCTATTTCAGTTGGTAGATTTTCCTATTATGTAAGTTTTATTGATGACTATAGTAAATTTACTTGGATTTATCTGTTGAAAAAGCGATCTGATGTATTCCAAGTTTTCCTCAATTTCCAAAATCTTGTTGAACGCAAACTGAACTCTAAAATCATTGCTATGCAAAGTGACTGGGGTGGTGAGTATGAAAAACTAAATTCTTTCTTTCAAAAGCTTGGCATATCACACCATGTATCTTGTCCTCATGCTCACCAACAAAATGGATCCGCTGAAAGAAAGCACCGTCACATAGTTGATATGGGGCTTGCCTTGTTAGCAAATGCTTCCATGCCGCTTAAATTTTGGGATGAAGCATTCTTAACTGCTACATATCTCATCAACTTGCTTCCAAGTAAAGTTATCAAATTTGAAACACCCATTACACGACTTCTTGGTGTCACACCCAACTATACATCTCTTCGTATTTTTGGTTGTGCCTGTTGGCCCAATCTTAGGCCTTACAACACACGCAAACTCGCTTTCCGCTCAAAACGGTGTGTCTTTTTAGGCTATAGCCCCATGCATAAAGGGGTCAAGTGCCTTGATGTTCCTACTGGTCGGGTGTATATATCCAGAGATGTTGTATTTGATGAGTCCGTGTTTCCCTTTGCATCCCTTCATCCTAATGCTGGTGCACTTCTCCGCAAAGAAATTCTTCTTCTTCCTTCACATCTTCGGTCTTTTGATCATGGGGGCGACAACAATTGTACTAACCAATGTGATGATATTCCTGTTGGTACTGGTCTTTCTCTTATGCCTGTGCAGGTCCCTGGAGAAAACGGTGCTCAAAATGACCAAGATCTCGAAAATATGGCTGGTTTTGATCCTATATTTCATGCTGAGGAAGGAGACGAAGCTGGCACAGATGACGAAGAAGATTTGGCGGCGCCTGCCACCCCTGCACGCGCGCAGATCTCGGATCACGCGACCGCATCCGCCTCGGATCAAGCCCCTGATGGCTCCAGTCCTGGATCCAGGGCGGGCCACTCCCGTGCTGCCGCGTCAGCTTCAGGCGGGACCAGCAGAGGGGCCGAATCCCCCTCGCCCCGCGCGCCAGCGTCAGGCGGGACCAGCGGCGGGACCAGATCCTCTCCGCACCACGCGCGCCTCCAGTCGCGGTCGGGTGGCGGATCCTCTGCGCCAGTGCCTGCAGGAGGGGCAGCCACACCAGAAGCCACAGGATCCCCTGCGCATATGACGACAAATCAGTCCACTGCATCAGCAGATTCTCCTGGATCTTCTGTGGCAAGTATACCAGCGGTGCAGCGAGAGGTTTCTTCACATGTTATGACCCGGCTACAGAAAGGTATACGGAATCCTAAAATTAGGAAAGATGGAACTATACCATATGGAATGTTGTGTATTTCAGGAGAACCAACATCGTTGAAGAATGCACTTGATGATCCTAAATGGAAAAAGGCAATGGATGAGGAGTATTCTGCGCTCATGAGGAATAAGACTTGGCATCTTGTACCAAATCAGAGAGGTAAAAATATTATTGATTGCAAATGGGTGTATAGAATTAAGAAGAAGGCAGATGGCTCCATTGACAGATATAAGGCACGTCTAGTTGCAAAGGGCTTTAAGCAACGTTATGGCATTGACTATGAGGACACCTTTAGTCCCGTTGTGAAAGCTGCAACTATCAGACTTGTATTAGCCATTGCTGTATCCAGAGGATGGAGTTTAAGGCAGCTAGATGTACAGAATGCGTTTCTGCATGGTGTTCTGGAAGAGGAAGTGTTTATGAGACAACCACCTGGGTATGAGAGTAAGAAATTGCCACAGTATGTCTGCAAGCTTGATAAAGCACTCTATGGTCTAAAGCAAGCACCCAGAGCATGGTATTCCAGATTGAGCTCACAGTTAAAATATCTTGACTTTGTTGCTTCCAAGGCTGACACATCCTTGTTTATTTATAACAAGGCAGGAGTAGTCTTTTTTGTGCTTATATATGTTGATGATATCATAGTTGCAAGTTCTTCACAAAATGCTACTAATGCTCTTTTGCATGATTTGAGCTCAGAGTTTGCCTTGAAGGACCTAGGTGATTTGCATTTCTTCTTGGGTATTGAAGTCAAGAAAACTCAAGATGGTATTGTGTTAAATCAGGAAAAATATATTCTTGAGCTTCTGTCTCGCATGGGGATGAAAAATTGCAAGCCAATGTCTACACCTTTATCCTCCTCAGAAAGTCTCTCAGCATATGAGGATGAGCCACTTCAAGAGGAGGAGAGTACAAGGTATAGGAGTACTGTGGGAGCACTACAATATTTAACTCTCACACGTCCAGATATCTCATTTGCTGTCAACAAGGTTTGTCAATATCTTCATGCACCTACTTCTGCACATTGTTCAGCTGTCAAGAGGATTGTGAGATATGTGAAACATACTATGGGAATAGGACTTCATTTCAAGCGGTCTAATTCTTCTCTTGTGAGTGCATTCTCTGATGCTGACTGGGCAGGATGTAGTGATGACAGAAGATCAACTGGAGGTTTTGCAGTGTTCTTTGGATCTAATCTTATCTCCTGGAGTGCTAGAAAGCAAGCTACTGTGTCACGCTCAAGTACAGAAGCTGAATACAAGTCTTTGGCTAATGCAACTGCTGAGATCATTTGGGTTGAATCACTTCTTGAGGAATTGGGAATCAAGAAGAATCGTATCTCATGTTTATGGTGTGATAATTTGGGAGCAACATATCTGTCTGCAAATCCAGTGTTCCATGCCAGGACAAAGCACATAGAAATTGATTTTCACTTTGTACGAGAAAGGGTTGCGGCAAGGAAACTTGAAATTCGATTTATTCCTTCTAAGGATCAAGTGGCTGACGGTTTTACAAAAGCACTACCAGCAAGACCATTTGAAGAATTCAAGAGTAATCTTAACTTAGGTTAGTTGAGATTAAGGGAGGGTGTTAGAATATAGAGTTGTAATCTCAACCTTCTTCCTTCTCTTGTATTCTACCCAAACTCTTTCTGTCATAACCTTGTACGTCAAGCCAGGCTTCGGCCACGCATCAATATAAACTACCACGCGGCTCCCTCGATGGAGTAGGAACGTTTCATATCTTTCATTACATATACGTGAGAACGAGACACATCCGGAAAAGCCAGGAGATTAATATCTTCAGGTGGGTCAGAGACCAAGGGCGACGTTTGACCACTAGGCTAGGCTAAATTGTATGGTTCTCTTTCAATATTTTATCACTGTTAAAGGCCACCATTGTAGCTGTAGTCGACATGCATGCCAACATCTTCTTCGCAAGGGAATCTCGCACTGCTACGTCTCATGGCTCGCTTTTGTTGATTCTTTTCCGTGGTAAGAACCAAGGTTTTGGTTACCGAATGAGGCAATTTTACCGAGGGGGGCTCGTAAATATGGTTACCACGGTTACCGAGAAATACCGAGAATATTTCAAACAAATTTTATAGTTGAATTTTAAATTTAAATAAGTGAATGAACGAACACTCGAACTAGAGACCTCGTAAAACAGGAACTAGGTTGCTACCAACACGTCAGAACCAACTCTCATGGCATTAATTAGATCCTACGTACTTTACTATAAATCGAGCATTTTAATTCAAAAAAATTCAAAAAAATGGTATTTTTTGCTCGGTATGGGGATTTACCGAGGGGCACAGAAATATGCGGTAATCATGGGAAATCTCAAAATTTCGACCGGTAACCAAAACCTTGGTAAGAACCTCTCAGTGGCCTTCACAGAGGCGGACCTACATAGACACCAAATTTTCAAACTTCACTAGATTCACTGAAAAATACATAAGTTATTCATATTTAGAGAAGAGTGTCCCCACTCTATTTTGATTATGGCTCCATCCCTGCGCGCACTAACTTTTATCTTTAACGGCAAGAAAAATATGTAGCAATATGGCTAACGGCCTAGCTTAATACTCCCTCCTTCCCAATATCTTAACCGTCGTACCTATTACAAGTTTCCTGTTCATGTGCTTTAGGCTGCCACAAAAGAATTGAATGGTCACCGATCGTCACTCATGTGAATGATGCTTTCCTTGTATATATATACCACCACTACGGGAAACAGCTAAATTGCCGTTAGGGGGCGTCTTTGCCGTCAGCTTTTCTTCGGGCAAGGCGACAAAGAAAGGTTTGCCGTTATCCCCAGACGGCAAAGAAAAACTAACAGCAAAATATACTTTGACGTCTGCGAAAAAAAAACAGACGGCAAAGAGCGCATTTTGCCATATGTGAAACAAATCACAAATGGCAAAGAATCTTTGCCGTCAGTTTTTGTTCTCGCAGACGGCAAAGATTATTTGCCGTCTGTGTTTTTAACAACAGACGGCAAACTGAGCTCTTTCCCGTCTGCATTTTTTTTTACAAACGGTAAAGAAGAAACACAAGACGCGGATTGATCACATGGATCGATGACATGGCACAATCTACTCCACTCATCCCCAGCTCCCCACAGCGCCCCATCCCACGCCCCACGCGCCCCCACCCCATGCCCCATGCGCCCCCACCACTATCTCTCTCTCCCTTATCCTCTCGCTACCCACCCTCACCACGATCTCTCCCCCTTCTCTCTCGTACCTCTCTCTGCTCTCGATCCACAACCGGCGCCCGACACAACCTCGTCCGCCAGCCCCCA